>NC_057810.1:455183107-455330861 GCF_018294505.1 Triticum aestivum | reverse complement strand
CAACAACAACAACAACAACAACAACAACAACAACAACAACAACAACAACAACAACATATGTACGATATACCTTGCAATATCCTTCACTGCTTCAACCTTCGAGTCGTCGCGCCGGGACACCAGGGACTGGGATGTGGGCCAGCGACCGGGAGTCTGGGACGGCAGGAAGTGACGACGGACGGCCAAGCGGGACGGGCAAGCAACAGTACACAGAGGCGGCATTGCAGGATGGCCGAGCGGCGGAACAACGAGACGACCGAGCGGCGGGACGACCAAGCAACGATCGCTGACTTGTGGTGATGGTGGGACTGGTGGGTGGCGTCCGATGCCCGACGGGTGACTTTGACAAGCAGCCGGGAGTGTGGCGGCTAGGGTAGGAATCGGGGAAGGTTCAAGGGTTGTGACTTGTGAGTGGGGAACGTGGGAAGGAGTTGGCGTCGTCGTAGGCCAAAACTGGGCCGAGCTAAATGGGCTACTGTCATACTATGCAGGCTGGAACTTCTGTCTTGGCTATTCGGGCTTCGGCCTATTCGGGTGTAATGCCCCGGATACAACTTTCCATAATTGTAACTCCAACTCTTGCCTTTTCCGGAGATGCGATATGTTATTTTCCTCCGTGGTTGGGTTTTTGTCTGTTGTTTTGCATTTTATTTTTGTTATGCATCTCGTCTCATGTCATTATCTGCATTTCATCTGCATGTTTTTCAAAACTTGCATCCATTGGGGTTCCGCCGGTTCTCTCCGTTATCCGTTCTGAGCCCGACCACACTTGCACGCGCCCGCGACACCTCCGTAATATTATTTTATAAGTGGCATAAAAATGTTCTCGGAATGGGTTGCAACTTGTCGTGCCGTCTTATTATAGTGTAGACAGGCCGCCTGCCAAGTTTGTCGCATTCGGAGTCCATCTGATAGCCCAACCGTTAAATGTATAGCGGTACCGTTGTCGGTACCTCTGTCGGACGTTTCGGCTTCCGAAACAGTCGCCGGGCCTCACTTCTCTTCTCTCCTCCCAGTCTGAGGCCTCTCTCCACAGCCCACATACGCCCAGCCTAGTCCCCCCTCTGTCCGGAGCCGCACGATTGCGATTGTACGGCTCGAAAACCCCTCCTAACCCTAGCACCTACTCTATTTAAACCCCTCCCATGCCATTTTGGGAAGGCCCTAGCCTCCCCTAACCCTCCCAGCCGCAGCCACCCCTCCTCCTCGGAATCAGCGCCGCCGCCACCTCCATTTCCGCACCCCCCAGCCTCCTCTCGCCACTTCGCACCACCGCACGGGCCAGCGCCGCCGTACCCGCTGCCTGGAGCCACTCAAGCCCCGCCATGTCGCCCTGCCTCCCCGTCCCACCGCCGAAGCCCAGTTCGGGCCCTGGAAGCCCATCGGCACCCGAACCGCACGCGCCGTCGCTCGCGCCCGAGGCTCTCCCGCTCGATCCCTCTGGATCGGCAGAGCGCCTCCCCGACGCCATCCATCGCCGCCGCGCCTCCCGCAGATTCGCCCACTCCGGCGAGCCCCATCGCCGGCGACGTCCAGGCCAGCCCGCGCCGCCCTGTTCCTCTCCTTCTCCTCCCGTTTGGCTCCCTCTCAGGCCCTCTCTCGCTTCCCGCAGGTCGCGCCGCCGCCTTGGAGCTCACCGCCGGCCCCATCCTGCCCTGCTTCGTCCAACTTCGGCCAGATCCGGCGCCCCGAGGCCGGATCCCTCCATCCCCGACTTCGCCGGAGCTCTTCGCCGCCCCTCCGCCATCGCGTTGCCCCTACATCCCCTGCTTCTCGGCGCTCGCCGCCCCTGTGCGTTGGCCGCGCTGGCCAGCTGCGTGGGCTGCCAGCCGCGTCAGGCCCAGCGCGCTTCCTCTCCCAACCGGGCCCAGCCCGCAATGTGTGCTGTTTTCCCCAGCCCAGTTCTATCAGATTCAGCCCACGTCATATTTTTTCCCGTTCTGCGAATTTGCCTATTACCTAGAAAACTGCATTTTTACAGATTGGACCCTAAACTTCATGCATATAATAACTCATGAACCGTGCATCATATTTAAATAATTTATATATGTAAAATGCTCAAAAAATTGTGTAGATTAATAATATGCCACTTTCATCTATGTTAAAAATGTTTAACATGATGTTTGTGTTTATTTTGCATAATGCCATGTTAAAATGATTTATTTCATAACTAATTAACCGTAGCTAGGAACTAAATAAACTTTATATGTAAATGGGGTGGAAAAATGCCTAGATTAACATGGTGCACTTTATTTTCCTGTTTAACAACAATAAAATTGTGTTTAGGGCAGAACAGTACCAAATCTAAAATATGCACATGGGGATTTTCTGGAATTATTATTTGTTGTTTCCGGCCTCATTTAAACTTGCCTAGATAGGTAGTTTCATTATGTTTCACCCCCTTGCCATGCTAATAACATTTAATATTGTTGGGTACATAACCGAGATCAAACTAAATAATTGCATGTGGTGTTTTGTCAATATGCAACTCGTTGCATATTGAGCTCCATTTAATTTGTAGTATTGTGTGTTGCAGTTTGCCATGCCATGCCTCTTTAATCCAGACATGCATCGTACTTGATTGTGCATCATGCCATGATTATGCTTGTGTGTTTACCATGTTGTTTGTTTCTTTCCGGTGTTGCTTCTTAGTTCCGGTAATGTTGCGGTTGTGAGGATTCGTTCGACTACTCCCGTTCATCTTCTTCATGGACTCGTTCTTCTTCCTATCGGAATCTCAGGCAAGATGACCGCTACCCTGGATCTCACTACTATCATTGCTATGCTAGTTGTTTCATTCTATCGCTATGCTGTGTTACCTATCACCTGTTCTTCAAGCCTCCCCAAATTGCCATGAACCTCTAACCTTTGACACCATTCCTAGCAAACCATTGCTTGGCTATGTTACCGCGTTGCTCAGCCCCTCTTATAGCGTTGTTAGTTGCAGGTGAAGTTGAAGATTGCTCCATGAAGGACAGGATTTTGGTTGGGATATCACAATATCTCTTATATTATTAATGCATCTATATATTTGGTAAAGGGTGGAAGGCTCGGCCTTATGCCTGGTGTTTTGTTCCACTCTTGCCGCCCTAGTTTCTGTCATATCGGTGTTATGTTCCCGGATTTTGCGTTCCTTACATGGTCGGGTGATTTATGGGACCCCCTTGACAGTTCGCTTTGAATAAAACTCCTCCAGCAAGGCCCAACCTTGGTTTTACCATTTGCCTCACCACCACCTACATTTCCCTTGGGAGTAATTAACCCAAGGGTCATCTTTATTGCAGCCCCCACAGGCCAGTGCTTGTCTAAGTGTTGGTCCAAACTAGAGCACCGTGCGGGACCATCCCTTGGCAACTTGGGTTACGTCGGTACCTGTACGCTTAGCTTATCCGGTGTTGCCCTGAGAACGAGATATGTGCAGCTCCTATCTGGATTGTCGGTGCATCGGGTGGTCTTGCTGGTCTTGTTTACCATTGTTGAAATGTCTTGTAAACCGGGATTCCGAGTCTGATCGGATCTTCCTGGGAGAAGGAATATCCTTCGTTGATCGCGAGAGCTTATCATGGGCTAAGTTGGGACACCCCTGCAGGGTATAATCTTTCGAAAGCCGTGCCTAAGGTTATAGGCAGATGGGAATTTGTTAATGTCTGGTTATAGATAACTTGACACCAGATCCGAATTAAAATGCATCAGCCGTGTGTGTAGCCGTGATGGTCTCTTTTCGGCACGGTTTCTGGGTTATGTTTGACGTAAGTAGGAGTTCAGGATCACTTCTTGATCATTGCTAGCTTCACGACCATTCCGCTTGCTCTCTTCTCGCTCTTATTTGCGTATGTTAGCCACCATATATGCTTAGTTGCTGCTGCAACCTCACCACTTTACCCCTTCCTTACCCTTTAAGCTTTGCTAGTCTTGATACCCATGGTAATGGGATTGCTGAGTCCTCGTGGCTCACAGATTACTACAACAACAGTTGCAGGTACAGGTTATGCGATGATCATGACGCGAGAGAGATGCTTGATTGCGTTGAGTTCTTCTGCTGCTTCTTCTTCGATCAGGGGATAGGTTCCAGGTCGGCAGCCTGGGCTAGCAGGGTGGATGTCGTTGAGTTTCTGTTTGTGTTTCATCCGTAGTCGGATGATGCTCTAATGTATTGTGATGTTGTATTCGTGCGGCATTGTATGCCTTATGTATGTATCCCCATCTATTATGTAATGTTGATGTAATGATATCCACCATGCAAAAGCGTCCCAATATGTGGGTCTATCCTTGGTGGGACCTTCGAGTTCCTTTTGGATAGGGTCGCATATTGGGTGTGACAAGTTGGTAATCAGAGCCTCGACCGACCATAGGAGCCCCCTTGATTGTTGGCCGTTGTTGAGTCTAGAAGAAAACTATTTTGAGTCTTAGGATTATATATATCGGAGAGTAGGATTCTTTTTACTCCTCAGCCCCTTCGTCGCTCTGGTGAGGTCTCCTGACATAGATGTTTTGACTTTCCTCTCCTCAAATTTCACTAAATTTTTTTTAGGATCATGCGGGTATCTTGGAATCGTTCCAATGGTTTTGTGACGAGAACATTGTTCTTGGTGCCTCCTGTCTATTATGTGGCATTGACCCGGGGAGTTGAGCTCCGAGGTGTTGTCGTCACAATTTTATCGTTGCAGTTCTGGAATACCTGAGTTTTGCCGACATCGAAAATCTCTTTTATGCAGTTGTTGGTGAGATAACCTCGACATCACCCAGTACTGGGGAGTTCGGGAGTATTGCCATAACTCGTATAACGGATGCTTTTCGAAGGTTGAGGTACACGATTTCCGGAGTTTTCTTGGTTATGTGTTGACGGATGGATACAGCTTGGATGTAGGTATTGTTAGTTTGGGTGAGATATATTGCTTCCCCTGTATCCCCAACACCAGATTGCATAACTAGAAAGTTTCGGGAGTTTATAGGTGGGAATTCAAGTAGCTCCTAGAATATCTTTCCGACAGATGCATGATATGGGATTGGGTAAATCTCTATCATATGTATTTGTTCCGGCTTATTCTGCAAGCCAAATCCTTTGTTTTGTTTTATTTGTGGTATTCGAGTTGCTTCGAAGTCAAATGTTGATTCCATACCTTTCAAGCGGTGTTCTCATATTTCTATGGGAGTACTAATCCTTTTGTTCATCGAGTTTGTCATGTTAATTCTTTCCAACCGGTGTGCTTCTTTTCAAGTGGATCCGATCATTTCAACATTCACAAGATCATCTCTCAGTTTCCCAACCTTGTTCGTTTCATCCGTCCCCAAGTTGCCTTTGTTTCCCGCCCTCCCACCCTTTTTCTTCAAGGACTCATATATGTTAATCAAGTATCCATTTACTCGTGTGAAGTCTCTTCATTCTTTTCAATCAATGTTCTGATCCGGTGATCCCTTGTGAAGATGCTCATGAGCTTCAAGTTTGTCATTCTTTGTTATTTTCTTCTCCGGTGGATCCAATTCAAGCTTTCGGTGTTGATCATATCCCTTTCCTTGTTTCAAATGTTTTTCCACGTCGGTGCACCTCTTAATTGTTCACCTCTCTCTATTCTTATCCAGAGTGCTCAAGATATCTCAGAAGACTTGTGTTTCCATTCTCAATCCGTTCAAGATATTTCGAGGTTGTTATCTCATTCAAGTCATTTAATTCAACCGGTGCAATCCCCCCTTTCAATCAATTGTTCAACGGTGTATCTTTTAGTGGACCCTAACCCACAGGTCTTTTCCCAGGATCTTACCTGACTCTTCTAATTCTCTCGGAGTTATTCTCAAATTCTTTTCAAATGTGACGTAAGAATGGATTCCATCAGTCAGATGCCTTTCCAAGATTGATTTCAAATCATTTTCATTGTTGCCTCAACCTCTTCGCTTTTCGTTCTCCCGGAGTGCCTTAACAATTTTTGGTGGTGTTTCTCGTCATCATTTGAAGACCGAAGAAGGATTTCTCTTGAATCTTGGTCCGTTCTCTTGAAGATTCATGGTTCTAGCTTCATGCCATCCTCTCATAATTGTTTTCGATTGTGAGAATTTTTTTCATCCATCCGGAGCAATTCAAGAGTCTTTTCAGATTGATTCTCCGTAGCCCATCATCTCAGAATTATTCATTCAAGCTTTCAGCTCTCGTTCTCCAAATCTTACCAGTGCATCGTTCAAATATCCTCTAATAAGTTCATGATCTCTTCGTTCTCACGTATCTAAATCCCCTCAAGTATCTTCATTCGTTTTCCAATTCTTCCCGGTGTTTCTTTATCTTTTCTTTGTTCATTTTCAATTCTTATGGTGGTTCGTTCAAGAGTTCTCTTTTCTTGGTTATCATATCAATTCATTCGTTGTTTCCAAATTCCACGGGTGGTTCCATCTATACCTTCTCAAGTTTACGCTATATCCCTCTTAATCCTTTCTACGAGAATAAGTAGTATGCCAAATACGTTGTTTGTCATCAATTTAAATTGGTGAAGGATACGCATACCGTAATTCTTATTATTGTTTCATCCGAGTGATCTAGTTTCTTCTTTCCAGAGTTGTTCATCATGTCACATTTCTCGGTTCGAGATGCTTCATCTTTTCTTTTCCGGAGTTCCAAGTTTTCCGCATTATCTCGTCGTGAAGCTCCATCTAAATTATTGCAAGGCTTCACCTTGTGTTTTCAACTTCTCTTCTTTTTATCATCCTTTTATTACCGGAGTTCTTCATGGAGGCTCTACATGGTGGTTCGTCAAGGATTTCTTTTCATCCTTCAATTGTTCTTCAAGATTTCTCTCGAAGTTATGATCCGCCAAGCTATACTCAAAAATTAAATATGGTGCTCAACACATGTTTTGTTTTGAGGAGCTCAAGTATTCTTCATCTTGCATTCTGAGGTGCAATTCTTTCTACCTTATCTTTTGTGGTGGGGTTATGTCACTCTTGACAATTTCCTTCATGGTTCATGATTCATATTGTTTTCAAGAATGAGGTATTTTAAATCCATCAATCTCTTTGTTGGAGTTATCTTGGGTTATATTTCACCTAAAGCCTTCCATTGGGAATGTTGCTCATTGTGGTGACTATCAATGATCCAATTTTATCCTTCTCATCTCGCCGAAGAAGTTTTTCATCTCTTTGGTGCTCTTAGTCAAATCAATTGTTTTTCGTTAGTGGCAGAATGTCATCTCATAGTCTTGCGATGTTCCATAAGCCCACTACAAGCTTATTCTTTTCGTTGTTGGTTTTCCAACAACCCCATTATAACCATGTTGGAAGGGTGCTTTCCAAGCTCATTTGTGGCACAAGTTGTCATTTTCTTCCCCGCCCCTTTATCCCAACAATCTAGCTTCTATTCTTTCGTTCCGGAGGCATTGTGATGTTGCTCTTTTCACTCATCATCTTTCTTTGGCAAGATCATGTTCTTTTCATGCTTATCCATTTAACCGGAGTGTTGTGTCATCTTTTCAAATTCTTTTCATCTTAACAAGTCTTGCATTTCTTTTCAACCGGAGTGCTGTCCGAATTTGATCGTCCTTGTTCCTTGTTTATCTCGTTTCAACCAGAGTGGTTTCAATTCCTTCTTGTCCATTAAACTCTTGATTCATGTCTTTGCAACCTTCAAGTTCTCGTAATGTTCCTTGTTCCTCTTTTCTAACAGATTGTTTGCAATCTTGTTCATCTCTGTTGTACTCTTTCTTTTAAATTGGTCAACCTCTCAAGGTTCGTGGTTTCACTCGTTTGTCGAAGAAGCAACTTAGTTTACCTCCTCTCTTCCTCTTCCTTTTCCCTTCGGTGCCATCCTAGATCTCGGGACGAGATCCTCTCGTAGTGGTGGAGTGTTGTAACGCCCCGGATACAACTTTCCATAATTGTAACTCCAAGTCTTGCCTTTTCCGGAGATGCGATATGTTATTTTCCTCCATGGTTGGGTTTTTGTCTGTTGTTTTGCATTTTGTCCTTGTTATGCATCTCGTCTCATGTCATTATCTGCATTTCATCTGCATGTTTTTCAAAACTTGCATCCGTTGGGGTTCCGCCGGTTCTCTCCGTTGTCCGTTCTGAGCCCGACCACACTTGCACGCGCCCGCGGCACCTCCGTAATATTATTTTATAAGTGGCATAAAAATGTTCTCGGAATGGGTTGCAACTTGTCGTGCGGTCTTATTATAGTGTAGACAGGCCGCTTGCCAAGTTTCGTCGCATTCGGAGTCCATCTGATAGCCCAACCGTTAAATGTATAGCGGTACCGTTGTCGGTACCTTCGTCGGACGTTTCGGCTTCCGAAACAGTCGGCGGGCCTCACTTCTCTTCTCTCCTCCCAGTCCGAGGCCTCTCTCCACAGTCCACCTACGCCCAGCCTAGTCCCCCCTCTGTCCGGAGCCGCATGGTTGCGATCGTACGGCTCGAAAACCCCTCCTAACCCTAGCACCTACTCTATTTAAACCCCTCCCATGCCATTTTGGGAAGGCCCTAGCCTCCCCTAACCCTCCCAGCCGCAGCCACCCCTCCTGCTCGGAATCAGCGCCGTCGCCACCTCCATTTCCGCACCCCCCCAGCCTCCTCTCGCCACTTGGCGCCACCGCACGGGCCAGCGCCGCCGTCCCCGCTGCCTGGAGCCACTCAAGCCCCGCCACGTCGCCCTGCCTCCCCGTCCCACCGCCGAAGCCCAGTTCAGGCCCTGGAAGCCCATCGGCTCCCGAACCGCGCGCGCTGTCGCCCGGGCCCGAGGCTCTCCCGCTCGATCCCTCTGGATCGGCAGATCGCCTCCCCGCCGCCATCCATCGCCGCCGCGCCTCCCGCAGATTCGCCCACTCCGGCAAGCCCCATCGTCGGCGACGTCCAGGCCAGCCCGCGCCACCCTGTTCCTCTCCTTCCCCTCCCGGTTGGCTCCCTCTCAGGCCCTCTCTCGCTTCCCGCAGGTCGCGCCGCCGCCTTGGAGCTCACCGCCGGCCCCATCCTGCCCTGCTTCGTCCAACTCCGGCCAGATCCGGCGCCCCGAGGCCGGATCCCTCCATCCCCGACCTCGCCGGAGCTCTTCGCTGCCCCTCCGCCGTCGCGTTTCCCCAGCATCCCCTGCTTCTCGGCGCTCGCCGCCCCTGTGCGTTGGCCGCGCTGGCCAGCTGCGTGGGCTGCCATCCGCGCCAGGCCGAGCGCGCTTCCTCTCCCAACCGGGCCCAGCCCGCAATGTGAGCTGTTTTCCCCAGCCCAGTTCTATCAGATTCGGCCCATGTCATATTTTTTCCCGTTCTGCGAATTTGCCTATTACCCAGAAAACTGCATTTTTACAGATTGGACCCTAAACTTCATGCATATAATAACTCATGAACCGTGCATCATATTTAAATAATTTATATATGTAAAATGCTCAGAAAATTGTGTAGATTAATAATATGCCACTTTCATCTATGTTAAAAATGTTTAACATGCTGTTTGTGTTTATTTTGCATAATGCCATGTTAAAATGATTTATTTCATAACTAATTAACCGTAGCTCGGAATTAAATAAACTTTATATGTAAATGGGGTGGAAAAATGCCTAGGTTAACATGGTGCACTTTATTTTCCTGTTTAACAACAATAAAATTGTGTTTAGGGCAGAACAGTACCAAATCTAAAATATGCACATGGGGATTTTCCGGAATTATTGTTTGTTGTTTCCGGCCTCATTTAAACTTGCCTAGATAGGTAGTTTCATTATGTTTCACCCCTTGCCATGCTAATAACATTTAATATTGTTGGGTACATAACCGAGATCAAACTAAATAATTGCATGTGGTGTTTTGTCAATATGCAACTCGTTGCATATTGAGCTCCATTTAATTTGTAGTATTGTGTGTTGCAGTTTGCCATGTCATGCCTCTTTAATCCGGACATGCATCATACTTGATTGTGCATCATGCCATGATTATGCTTGTGTGTTTACCATGTTGTTTGTTTCTTTCCGGTGTTGCTTCTTAGTTCCGGTAATGTTGCGGTTGTGAGGATTCGTTCGACTACTCCCGTTCATCTTCTTCATGGACTCGTTCTTCTTCCTAGCGGGGTCTCAGGCAAGATGACCGCTACCCTGGATCTCACTACTATCATTGCTATGCTAGTTGTTTCGTTCTATCGCTATGCTGCGTTACCTATCACCTGTTCTTCAAGCCTCCCCAAATTGCCATGAACCTCTAACCTTTGACACCATTCCTAGCAAACCATTGCTTGGCTATGTTACCGCGTTGCTCAGCCCCTCTTATAGCATTGTTAGTTGCAGGTGAAGTTGAAGATTGCTCCATGACGGACAGGATTTTGGTTGGGATAGCACAAATATCTCTTATATTAATTAATGCATCTGGAAGGCTCGGCCTTATGCCTGGTGTTTTGTTCCACTCTTGCCGCCCTAGTTTCCGTCATACTGGTGTTATGTTCCCGGATTTTGCGTTCCTTACGCGGTCGGGTGATTTATGGGACCCCCTTGACAGTTCGCTTTGAATAAAACTCCTCCAGCAAGGCCCAACCTTGGTTTTACCATTTGCCTCACCACCACCTACATTTCCCTTGGGAGTAATTAACCCAAGGGTCATCTTTATTACAGCCCCCTCGGGCCAGTGCTTGTCTAAGTGTTGGTCCAAACTAGAGCACCGTGCGGGACCATCCCTTGGCAACTTGGGTTACGTCGGTACGTGTACGCTTAGCTTATCCGGTGTTGCCCTGAGAACGAGATATGTGCAGCTCCTATCGGGATTGTCGGCGCATCGGGTGGTCTTGCTAGTCTTGTTTTACTATTGTCGAAATGTCTTGTAAACCGGGATTCCGAGTCTGATCGGGTCTTCCTGGGAGAAGGAATATCCTTCATTGATCGCGAGAGCTTATCATGGGCTAAGTTGGGACACCCCTGCAGGGTATAATCTTTCGAAAGCTATGCCTGCGGTTATAGGTAGATGGGAATTTGTTAATGTCCGGTTGTAGATAACTTGACACCAGATCCGAATTAAAACGCATCAACCATGTGTGTAGCCGTGATGGTCTCTTTTCGTTGGAGTCCGGGAAGTGAACACGGTTTCTGGGTTATGTTTGACGTAAGTAGGAGTTCAGGATCACTTCTTGATCATTGCTAGCTTCACGACCGTTCCGCTTGCTCTCTTCTCGCTCTTATTTGCGTATGTTAGCCACCATATATGCTTAGTCGCTGCTGCAGCCTCACCACTTTACCCCTTCCTTACCCTTTGAGCTTTGCTAGTCTTGATACCCATGGTAATGGGATTGCTGAGTCCTCGTGGCTCACAGATTACTACAACAACAGTTGCAGGTACAGGTTATGCGATGATCATGACGCGAGAGCGATGCTTGATTGCGTTGAGTTCTTCTGCTGCTTCTTCTTTGATCAGGGTTTAGATTCCAGGTCGGCAGCCTGGGCTAGCAGGGTGGATGTCGTTGAGTTTCTGTTTGTGTTTCATCCATAGTCGGATGATACTCTAATGTATTGTGATGTTGTATTCGTGTGGCATTGTATGCCTTATGTATGTATCCCCATCTATTATGTAATGTTGATGTAATGATATCCACCTTGCAAAAGCGTCCCAATATGCGGGTCTATCCTTGGTGGGACCTTCGAGTTCCTTTTGGATAGGGTCGCATATTGGGCGTGACATCGGGTACCGAGACAAAACACCCGAATTTCCCAAAATAATTTCGGGTTTTCCTACAGGCCACCCGAGAAATGTGTTTGGGTTTTAGGTTCGGGTTATACGGGTTCGGGCTTCAGGTTTTTCGGGTTTGGGATTCAGGTTCGGGAAAAAGTGCCCAGCATGACTTGGAAGCTTCTAGAGACCATGAGAAGATGGGCTAGTGTGCCACTAGGCACTAGGGCACGTCAGGGGCCTCTGGCACGCCCTTGTGGGTAGTGGGGCCCATGTGGCTGTGTTTGACCTACCTCCGCCTTTATAAGTACTCTAAAATCCCAAAAACCTCAAGGGAGTGGATGAAATACTTTTCTGCCACCACAAGTTCCAGAACCATGAGATCCAATCTAGCGGCCTTTTTCGGCACTCTGCTGGAGGGGCCAATGATCACGGAGGGGTTCTTCATCATCCTTGCTACCCCTACGATGATGCGTGAGTAGTTTACCACAGACCTATGGGTCTCTAGTCAGGTCTGTAGTTAGTAGCTAGATGGCTTCTTCTCTCTTTTTGATCTTCAATACAATGTTCTCCTTTATTTTCTTGGAGATATATTTGATGTAATGACTTTTTGTGGTGTGTTTGTTGGGATCCGATGAATTGTGAGCTTATGATTTGATCTATCCATGAATATCATATGAGTTTTCTCTGAACTCTTTTATTCGTGATTGTTATAGCATCGTATTTCTTGTCTGATTTATTGGTTTGGTTTGGCCAACTAGATTGATTTATCTTGCCATGGGAAGAGGTGCTTTGTGATTGGTTCGATCTTGTGGTGCTCAATCTCAGTGACAGAAAGAGACATGAAATGCATGTATCATTGCTATTAAGGGTACCAAGATGGGGTCTATTCATACGTGAGTTTATCTTGTCTACATCATGTCATCTTGCCTAATGCCTTACACCATTTTCCCACAAACTTAATACACTAGATGCATGCTGGATAGTGGTCGATGTGTGGAGTAATAGTAGGAGATGCAGAATCGTTTCGGTCTACTAATCTTGGACGTGATGCCTATATACATGATCATTGCCTTGGATATAGTCATACTTATTTGCGTTTCTATCAATTGCCCAACAGTAATTTGTTAACCCACCGTATGCTATTTTCTCAAGAGAAGCCTCTAGTGAAAACTATGGCCCCGGGTCTATCTTTTATCATATAAAAATCCAAAAAAAAACTTGTTGCAATTTTATTTTATTTTATTTATTTTTTATTTTAGTTACATATATTTATCAAATCCTATATAATTTAAGCTATCTCAATACCGTTGAGGGATTGACAACCCCTCTACGCATTGGGTTGCAAGTATTTTTTGTTTGTGCACATGTGTTGTTTACATAGTGTTGCTTGGTTCTCCTACTGTATTGATAACCTTGGTTTCATAAGTGAGGAAAATACTTATCTCTACTATACTACATCATCCCCTCCTCTTCGGGGAAATCCCAACGCAGTTCACAAGTAGCAGGAAGAATTTCTGGCGCCGTTGTCGGGGAGACATCATCAACATCTATCAAGTACCTACGCATAAACTTTCATCTCCTTGCATTTGCATTATTTGCCTTTTGCCTGTTGTTTTCATCTCCCCCACTTCTAAAATATTTCATAAAAAATGTTTTACTTTGTTGATTTGCTTGTTTGTTTGCCATAATTGTGTTTTTATTGAAAATTAGAAAACAAAAAGCTTATGGATCCTCATCCACTTGCTAATCTTTTTAAAAGATCCAATTATGATGAACCAATTGCTAGTGAGTTGAGTGCACTAGATTATCTTTATGTGGTTTTGATTGAAATTCGTGAATCTGAAATTTGTGATGAAGTGTTAAAATAAGAAATTTATAAAGTGGTTCACGGTAGCTACTTGAATGAAAAGTATGATCACAATGATGTTATTATAAATTCTATTAATGTTAGTTGTGCTAATAATATGCAAAGCCCCAAGCTTGGGGATGCTAATTTTGCTATGTCCACTACTTATTGCAATGATCGTGATTGGGGTGATTCCACTTATGACCTTGAAAATTTATTTAAGCCTCATGATGAATATGATATTGATAATAATGTTTGCAATAATATTGAAAGTGAGTTTGGAAGAGTTCCAACTTTAGATATAAAAGTGGGCTTGGGGAGGTCATGACTTTATTCATCATGAGGCTTAAATAAATTTTCAAGGTCATGAATTTATTTTCAAGGTCATAAGATGAATCACCCCAATCATGATCATTGCAATAAGTAGTGGACATAGCAAAATTTTCGAGGGTGATCAATCTTATGAAATTTTTGATAAAAAAAGGGCTTGGAGAGGTCATGACTTTATTTGATGATAATCCCACTATTTTTGAAGATTGTCAACTTTGCATGTATGTGATAGCTATATTGTTGAATTTGAATATGATCCCACATGTAATTATTTTGAGAGAGGGAAATATGGTTGTAGAAATTTCCATGTTGCTAGATTACCTCTCTTCATGTTGAGATTGTTGTCGGTGTCAAAACCGGCGGATCTCAGGTAGGGGGTCCCGAACTGTGCATCTAAGGCTAATGGTAACAGGAGGCAGGGGACACGATCTCTGCTTCAACAAGACGTGCCGATAAAACCGCTTCGCGATATGTGCGGTGGCTGGTTGTGAAAAATGGTTCGAATAATGACCGAACCATGGCGTGATGTCATGCTATAAAAAGTCGTCAGCAGATTAGATTTGTGGAATATTATACTCTCTATGGTGGAATGTGGAATTTTTTTTGTAGAGTCGGACATGATCCTTGTGTTCTAAATCTCTTACGAAGAATTTGGAGAAGGAACCCGCCTTGCAATGCCGAAGACAATCTGCATGCCAGACTCATCGTCATTGAAGCCTGGTTCAGGGGCTACTTAGGAGTCCTGGATTGAGGGGTCCTCGGACAACCGGACTATATACCTTAGCCGGACTGTTGGGCTATGAAGATACAAGATTGAAGACTTCATCCCGTGTCCGGATGGTACTCTCCTTTGCGTGGAAGGCAAGCTTGGATATTCGGATGTGTAGATTTCCTTCTCTGTAACCGACTCTGTGTAACCCTAGCCTCCTCTGGTGTCTATATAAACCGGAGGGTTTAATCCGTAGGAGGAGAACAATCATTATCATAGGCTAGCTTCTAGGGTTTAGCCTCTACGATCTCGTGGTAGATCAACTCTTGTAATACTCATATCATCAAGATCAATCAAGCAGGAAGTAGGGTATTACCTCCATCGAGAGGGCCTGAACCTGGGTAAAACATCGTGTTCCCTGCCTCCTGTTACCGTTAGCCTTAGACGCATAGTTCGGGACCCCCTACCCGAGATCCGCCGGTTTTGACACCGACATTGGTGCTGTCATTGAGAGTTCCACTGTGCCATCGCAATAAGGATTGATGGCTCCCTCGATCATCTTCAACGATGCGGTCTAGGGGCAGGTTTTCCTTCCCGGATAGATTTTCGTACTCGGTGGCTTCGTACTGCGGGCCAACTCGCTTGGCCATCTAGAGCAGATCGATAGCTACGCCCTTGGCCATCAGGTTAGGTTTGGAAGCTTAAACTATACTGCCGACATCCGTGGATACTTGACCTTCGACGGATTCGAGCCCATGACAGGTGCGCTGAACAGTCATGACGGACATGACTTTGATCTACCGCCGGACAGTATTCGGGAGATCGCACCCGCGTTGGCGCCGGGAATCAATCCGGAGCAAATCATGCCTTCCGAGGACGGGTGGATGGGCCCCGCCACGGAGGCCACACACTCATCAGCGTCGGAGCCGAACACTGATCCCACCTCCTGTGAGAGTGGCGTTATCGGACCCTCGGACTCGTCTCCAGCTGCAGGATCCGAACCGCGTGCGTCCATGCCTATCGAATTAGATTGGGCACCCGTCATGGAGTTCACTGCCGCGGATATCTTTCACCACTCACCCCTGGGTGACGTGCTGAACTCATTAAGGTCTCTTTCCTTGTCAGGAGATTCTTGGCCGAACTGTATGCAACTCGAGTGGGGAGCGTACGATGAAGAAATTCGTCCCCCACCCACCACCCACTTTACAGCCACTGTCGATGACTTAACCGACGTGCTTGACTTTGACTCCAAATACATCGACGGTATGGATGACGATGCAGGAGAAGAACAGGAACCACCACTTGTAGGGCAATGGACAGCCACCTCATCATATGATATTTACATGGTGGACAACCCTAAAGAAAACAGTGGCGATGAGGCAACGGAAGATAGCCCCTTGGGGAAGCAATCTAGACACCGGCATCATCGGCGCTGCTCCAAGCCCCGCCATAGCAAAAATAGTGATACTGGCACAAGAGATAACAATCCGGATGGTGCCGAAGATGAAGAAAATCCTGCCCAGCCAGGCTTCAAGCAGGCCGAGCAAGAGGATGGGCAAGCTAGCCCTAAAGAACAGGCAATTGATGGAGAATCAGAGGACGATAATTACATGCCTCTCTCCAAAGACGAAGTGGGCCTTGGCGACGAAGAATTCATCGTGCCCGAGGATCCCGTCGAGCAGGAGTGCTTCAAACGCCGGCTTATAGACACTGCAAAAAGCCTAAAGAAAAAGCAACAACAGCTTCAAGCTGATCAAGATCTGCTAACTGACAGATGGACCGAGGTCCTGGCTGCTGAGGAATACGGACTCGAGCGCCCTAGCAAAAGCTACCCAAAGCGCAGGCTGCTACCTCAACTCGAGGAAGAGGCTTCAAAGCCCAAGCTACCAGCGCATGATGCGGTTGACTGGCCACCCCGTGGCCGTGAAAAAATGGCGTACCAGCCCGAAGTCCAGACCGCACCTCGCCGCCAATCAAACGATAATACCAAGGCCCGGGGCTACACGAAGGACCCGCGAGATGTATTGGAAAATAAAGCAGGACAGTCAAGATCGATCTATGGATCATGGGGACACGCCCCAACGCGTGACAGGAATCGTCACGCCGGATACACTAACAAATCCGGCCGGGCGGAATACAATGAAACCCGACACAGAGGCGCCGCACACCCCCTATGCGTCACTAATGAAGTAATGGATCATGAATTGCCGGAAGGGTTTAAACCCGTGAACATTGAATCATACGATGGCACCACAGACCCCGCGGTATGGATAGAATATTTTTTTCTCCACATTCACATGGCCCGCGGAGATGATCTACACGCCATCAAGTACCTCCCACAAAAACTAAAGGGACTGGCTTGGCATTGGCTGAATAGCTTGCCGGCAAACTCCATCGGGACTTGGGAGAACCTGGCAGACGCATTCCTTGATAACTTCCAGGGAACTTACGTGCGTCCACTGGATGCTGATGATCTAAGTCACATAACTCAGCAGCCCAGAGAGTCAGCCAGGAAATTTTGGACCCGGTTCCTAACCAAAAAGAACCAAATTGTTGATTGTCCGGATGCCGAAGCCCTAGGAGCCTTTAAACATAACATCCATGATGAATGGCTTGCCCGACATCTCGGTTAGGAAAAGACAAAGTCCATGGTGGCTCTCACAACACTCATGACTCGCTTTTGCGCGGGCGAGGATAGCTGGTTGGCCCGTAGCAACAATACAGCAAGAAATCCAGGCACATCGAAAGCTAAAGATAGCAACGATAAATCACGGTGCAAAAAACACAAGCGCCGCAAAAACGGTGATAATGCCGAAAGATACATCAGTCAATGCCGGATTCAGCGACCCCAAGGCCGATCAGCGGAAGAAACCATTTAATAAAAACAATTCAGGCCCGTCCAGTTTTGACCGCATACTCGACCGTCCATGCCAAATTCATGGCACCCCTGGAAAACCAGCCAACCACATCAATAGAGAATGATGGGTCTTCAGACAAGCCGGCAGGTCAGGCGCCGAGAACAAGGGGAAGGGGTCTCAAAGCAACGACGACGACCAAGAGCCCCGATCACCAAATATAGGAGGAAAGATGAAATTCCCTCCCCAGGTGAAAACGGTGAATATGATACACGCAAGCCACATTCCCAAGTGGAAACGTGCACTAAGGGAGGTCTATACAATCGACCCAAAGTACAACCCATGGTCCTCTTGCCCGATCACCTTCGATCACAGGGACCCCCCCCCTACCAGTATCCGTCATAGCGGTTCGGCCGCATTGGCCCTCGACCCATCATTGACGGATTCCACCTCACACAAGTCCTTATGGATGGAGGCAGCAGCCTGAACCTGCTTTACCAAGATACAGTGCACAAAATGGGCATCAACCCTTTAAGGATCAAGCCCACAAAAACCACCTTTAAAGATATAATATCAGTTGTAGAGGCCTGTTGCACGGGCTCAATCACACTGGAAGTGGTCTTCGGATCTTCGGACAATCACCGTACCGAAGACTTAGTCTTTGACATCGCCCCCTTTTGCAGCGACCATCAGGAACTTCTTGGCCGAACCACATTCGCTCAGTTCAACACGGTGCCACATTATGCCTACCATAAATTAAAGATGCTCGGTCCACGCGGCGTCATCACGGTTAATGGTAGAAACAAATTTCCCCTCCCGGCCGAAGAGTTTACCACCACTTTAATAACAAGAACAATGAACGGCACCTTACAGTCGAACCTCGAGTCGAAGGCAAAGCTCCCGGACACCAACAAAGGAATCTGAACTACTGCGTGGCAGGATAGCCCGGCCCGCCCGGAGATAAATTAAAAACACTCTGGAAAAGGATAGAACAAGCCACATGCTGCGGCTCAACCGCTAGGTGGCGCAAAACCATTTCTTATGATTTGTTTATAGGTTCACCTCTATGTAGGCCATGATGGAAGGCGTGGGAACAGTTCGAGCGCGTCAGGGAATCTCTAGATATTCCCCTATAATCATCCGACTACACCCCGGATCCGAACACAACTCCCGCACGCCTGGTATCAGCAGGTTCCGCAATCATATTTCTTTTTATCACATCACCAGTACTCATACGAATTGACTTATTACTCAAATACAACATGTGGATTTATATGATGCTCACCTGTTACTATTTCTTATTTAAAAATTCCTTTGTTAAAAGGCAGCTACTTATCGCAATATGCCTCAATATGCTAGGGGCTTCATCACGCCCATACTATGGTAAAAAATTCCAAACACCTTCATGGTAGTTCGGCACCCCGAACTTATAGCATTATATGCATCAGCTCCGAATCATGTCTTGGGTCAATAGTTGGGTTTGCCCGGCTCCTATGTTTTGGTACCTTACGTTCCGCTATATCGGCTAAGGTAGCACTGGGAGAACTATTGCGATTGTGTCCCGGTTCTTCCGAACGAGCACCTCAGTAGAGAAAGCCGAAAACTGACTGTCAAGATGTAGCGAGAGCTGATCAGCTGTCCGAGAGGTTCTCAAATCTTGAAGGATTTCTTCCACATAATGCTATAACCAATGCAGTGTGCGATAGATCGACCTTTTTCGATCAGGCGCTTATAGAGCCCCTCGTGCGGACTTCCGAACACTATGGGCTGCGCCTACTCTCCTCGAAACAACTCCTATGGCTAAGTGAGAGCGATAAAGCCCTATAGTCTGATTGCCTGGTTCGCTGTGCTGAACACCTCCTTTAGGGACCCAAAACTGGGATAAAGAGTGCTCAGGTTTATCCCGAACACCCCCGTACTCACTACGTGGGGGCGGAAGCCGACGACTGGCCGACTCTTAGAATTATTATATACAACGGCCGCACAAGATGAAAAACATTCATACGACAAAGCAATAGATGATAAGAATGCTCTTGTTCAAATATTACAACGGACGAACATGACCGTATTCATGGAAATATAATGTCCTTGGTGCATTGCTCCGCCGCAAGGCGGGCTCCTTTCAAGACACCTTCATAATATAGTTCGGGCTTGCGGTGCTCCTTCCCCTCCGACGGTCCCTCGGTCATTAGCTTCTCCGCATCCATCTTCCCCCAATGCACCTTGGCATGAGCGAAGGCCATTCACGCACCCTCTATGCAGACCGACCGCTTGATGACTTCGAGTCGAGGGCAGGAACCTACAAGCCGCTTCACGAGCCCGAAGTAGCTGCTTGGAATCAGCTCAGCAGGCCACAGCCGGAGAATTAAATCCTTCATGGCTAATTTGGCCGCCTTGTGCAGCTCGACCAGCTGCTTCAGCTGATCAAAGAAAGGCACCGGATAATTCGGCGCCAGATACTGCATCCAGAAGAGCTTATCCGCAGTATTCCCCCCTTCGGCTTGGTAGAATTGGGCGGCATCAGATATGCTACGCGGCAGCTCCGCAAATACCCCTGTATACATCAAAACTCAAGATTTCAAATTTGATTTTCTCATCTCCTATACTTGCTTTTTACAGAAAAAGCCTTACCAGCCGCAACCTTCCTCACCTCCTGGATTTCCTTCAGGGCACCTTGGGCTTCGCCCCGGGCATCACTTGCGGCTTGGCGAGCCTGGGAGAGTTCGGATTTTTCCCTGCTAAACTCTGCTCCAGGGTCTCGCATTTCTGCACGGCCTCTTGAAGCTCTTGCTCAGCCTCAATAACTCTGGCCTCGTCCTTCTCACGGAGCACCTGCTCTGCGGCTGCTTTCCTCTCGGCTTCGGCCACCGTCTTCTTCAAGGTCTCAATTTCGACCGACGCCCCTAGAGCACATTATCAAAAGATTGTTATCACTCATCCTTTTGTGCTACATAAACAACGTTTTTGATGGAAGACGGAAGACTATCCAGGGTGGGGACTATATGTCCGGCCGTCGGAAGACGGTGGCCAATTCTCTTGGCCAGATACCCGCCCCCACCCCCCCGAAGCTTTTTAATGTCCTTCTCCCGGACGGTAGAGGCCATCCACTTGCCTCCTACTCCAAATCTAGACATCTTCGGGAAGCCTTTTTGGGCGAAGAAGAGAAACGCTCAGGCACTAGGGCTCGGGCGGAAAGGAATGGATGAATAGGGAAGGGCGTGGGTGAAAGGGAAGACTCTCATCCCCTTACAAAGGCAGCAAATATCCTGTGCCTCCCAACTTGCCCGCTAAAATCGTTTATTCCCCAAATGCCACGTTTGATGGCACGGTTGGGTTACCGACGTCTATATTGATGAGGATCCCGTGATAAGAGGACACGATCTCTGCTTTGACAAGACGTGCCGACAAAACTGCTTCACGATATGTGCGGTGGCTGGTTGTGATAAACGGTTCGAATAATGACCAAACCGTGGCGTGATGTCATGCTATAAAAAGTCGTCAGCAGATTAGATTTGTAGAATATCATACTCTCTACGGTGGAATGTGGAATTTGTTTTGCAGAGCCGGACACGATCCTTGTGTTCTAAATCTCTTACGAAGAATTCTGAGCAGGAACCCGCCTTGCAATGCTGAAGACAATCTGCGTGCCGGACTCATCGTCATTGAAGCCTGGTTCAGGGGCTACTGAGGGAGTCCTGGATTGAGGGGTCCTCGGACAACCGGACTATATACCTTAGCCGGACTGTTGGGCTATGAAGATACAAGATTGAAGACCTCATCCCGTGTCCGGATGGGACTCTCCTTTGCGTGGAAGGCAAGCTTGGATATTCGGATGTGTAGATTTCCTTCTCTGTAACCGACTCTGTGTAACCCTAGCCCCCTCCCGTGTCTATATAAACCGGAGGGTTTAGTCCGTAGGAGGAGAACAATCGGAATCATAGGCTAGCTTCTAGGGTTTAGCCTCTACGATCTCGTGGTAGATCAACTCTTGTAATACTCATATCATCAAGATCAATCAAGCAGGAAGTAGGGTATTACCTCCATCGAGAGGCCCGAACCTGGGTAAAACATCGTGTCCCCTGCCTCCTGTTACCATTAGCCTTAGATGAACAGTTCGGGACCCCCTACCCGAGATCCGCCGGTTTTGACACCGACAATTGTCAATGTTTTATTCTTCTTGCTTGCATATGCTAGTTCTTGCTTGTTTTGATAATTTGGTTGCTTATAAAATGCCTATGCATATCAAGTATGTTAGAATTAAATTTAATTTTCACATGCTATATGATGCTCTCTTTTTGCTTCAATTCTTGTCTTTCATGTGAGCATCATTAAAATTATCAATGCCTAGCTAAGAGGCTTTAAAGAGAAGTGCTTGTTGGGAGACAACCTGATATTTTTGTTTTTTTGTTTTTATGTCTTTATGCAATTATGCTACTATTACGATGTGCTTTTTATGTTTCAGTTAGTGTTTGTGCCAAGTAAAGCCTTTAGGATGGTTTGGGTGATAGTTGATTCGATTCTGTGCATTAACAAAAACTTTTGCATCCAGTAGTAGAATTGTTAAAATTCGCTGGAGTGTGATAAAATTCTAATTTTTTTACGCATGATTGATATACAAATTTCCCACGTTTTCCTAGTGTTTCAGAGTTTTTGGAGTTACAGACATACAATCAATATCCAGAGCTACAGACTGGTCTATTTTTGACAGATTCTGTTTTTGTTGCATTGTGTGCTTATTTTGATGAATCTATGGATTGTGTCAGGGGTATAAGCCATGGTAAAGTTAGAATACAATAGGTATAATGCAATAATAAAATATGAATGAGTTTGCAACATCACTTAAAGTGGTGATTTGCTTTATTATACTAACAGATCTCACGAAGGTTTTGTTAAGTTTTGTGTGATTGACGTTTTCAAGTTTTGGGTGAGATCACGATGGATGAAGGAATACGGAGTGGCAAGAGCCTAATCTTGGGGATACCCAAGGCACCCCAAGGTAATATTCAAGGACTCCCAAGCAACTAAGCTTGGGGATGCCCCGGAAGGCATCCCCTCTTTCTTCTAACAGCCATCGGTAATTTTACTTGGAGCTATATTTTTATTCATCACATATCATGAGTTTTGCTTGGAGAGTCTTGTATTATATGAGTCTTTGCTTGTTTTATTATTTATTTTGTCAATCATCCTTGATGAACACACATGTTTGAGAGAGCCACACGCATTCATGATTTGCTAGAATACTCTATGTCGGTGGGAACGACACCTATGGGATCACAAGAATCCCTACTACGGTTGCGGGGCGCGGGGTGGTGAGAAGAGCGGGATCAGCAATCTGCACAACCACTCGGGTCGTTTACCCAGGTTTGGGACGAGAGGATTCGTAATACCCTAGTCTTGCTTTGGTGTGTATATTTGTGCTCTTGGAGTTCTTGAGCTAGCTACCATGAGCGTGACTTGTCCCAGGGTCCGAATCCTTCTCCTGGATGCCTCGGGCCCCCTTTTATATCCAAGGGGATCACCACAGTGGCACACAGGAGGTGGCATCGGTGTATAGTAGCTAATCTTATCACTTAGCCATTACGGGACAATACACATTTAATGCGCCCCTTAGGTGTCCCCCTCACTTTACCGCCGACTCGCCCCGCTTCGACACGCGCCCGGGCCAGCGAGGCGGTCAGCGCCATGTAGGCTGGCAGGCTGCGGAGGTGGCGCGGTGGTAGGGCCTTCACGAAGATTTGCATGCCACCACATAGGCATGTGCTGAGTTGGCTTGGAAGCCTCACGTAGACACGCAGGTGCCTGCCTAGCTGGTGGGCTGGCAACTGCATGGGAGCGGCGGTGGAAGCTTGGCGGGCGTGGGCCTGGCTGTGGCCCCGCGGATGTCCTTGATGACCCACAAGTGTAGGGGATCTATTGTAGTCCTTTTGATAAGTAAGAGTGTCGAACCCAACGAGGAGCAGAAGGAAATGATAAGCGGTTTTCAGTAAGGTTTTCTCTGCAAGCACTGAAATTGTAGGTAATACATAGTTTTGTGATAAGATAAATAGTAATGTGCAAAAAGTAAATAAAGTGCAACAAGGTGGCCCAATCCTTTATGTAGCAAAGGATAAGCCTGGACAAATTCTAATAATGAAGAAGGAGCTCCCGAGGACACATTGGGAATTATCATCAAGCTAGTTTTCATCACGTTCATAAGATTCGCGTTCGGTACTTTGATAATTTGATATGTGGGTGGACCGGTACTTGGGTACTGCCCTAACTTGGACAAGCATCCCACTTATGATTAACCCCTATTGCAAGCATCCGCAACTACAAAAAGGAGTATTAAGGTAAACCTAACCACAACATTAAACATATGGGTCCATATCAACCCCTAACGAAGCAACGCATAAACTAGGGTTTAAGCTTCTGTCACTCTAGCAACCCATCATCTACTTATTACTTCCCCATGCCTTCCTCTAGGCCCAAATAATGGTGAAGTGTCATGTAGTCGACATTCACATAACACCACTAGAGGAAAAGACAACATACATCTCATCAAAATATCGAACGAATACCAAATTCACATGACTACTAATAGCTAGACTTAACCCATGTCCTCAGGAACAAACATAACTACTCACAAAGCATATTCATGTTCATAATCAGAGGAGTAATAATATGCATAAAGGATCTGAACATATGATCTTCCACCAAGTAAACCAATTAGCATCAACTACAAGGAGTAATCAACACTACTAGCAACCCACATGTACCAATTTGTGGTTTTGATACAAGATTGGATACAAGAGATGAACTAGGGTTTTGAGAGGAGATGGTGCTGGTGAAGATGTTGATGGAGATTGACCCCCTCCCAATGAAAGGATCGTTGGTGATGACATTGGTGATGATTTCCCCCTCTCGGAGGGAAGTGTCCTCGGCAGAACAGCCCCGCCAGAGCCCTAGATTGATTTCACCAAGGTTCCGCCTCGTGGCGGCGGAGTTTCGTCACGTAAGCTTGCCCACGATTTTTTCTAGGGTAAAAGTGATGATATAGCAGAAGATGGACACCGGAGGCCCACCAGGGGGCCCAGGAGATAGGGGGCCGCGCCCTATAGGGGGGAGGGGTGCCCCCCTATCTCCTGGACAGGGTGTGGGCCCCCTGGCCTATTTCTTTCACTCATAAATTCTTATTAAATCCAAAAAGTGGTTTCGTGGAGTTTCAGGACTTTTGGAGTTGTGCAGAATAGGTTTCCAACGTTTGCCCCTTTTCCAACCAGAATTCCAGCTGCCGGCATTCCCCCTCTTCATGGTAAACCTTGTAAAATAAGAGAGAATAGCCATAAGTATTGAGATATAATGTGTAATAACATCCCATAATGCAATAAATATTGATATGAAAGCATGATGCAAAATGGACGTATCAACTCCCCCAAGCTTAGACCTCGCTTGACTCAAGCGGAAGCCGAAATCGAAAAATATGTCCACATGTTTAGAGATAGAGGTGTCGATAAAAATAAAATACGGACATGAGGGCATCATGATCATTCTAATAACAACAACATATATAGATTTTGTCATATGATTTCCTATGCTCAAGTAATAAGCAATTCACAATGTCAAGTATGGTTCAAAAACTTCATTGGGAACTAACAAACTATAATCTCAGTCATTGAAGCAATTGTAATTTATCGTAACATCAAAAAGAGTCAATAATAGAGCTTTTCAGCAAGCTCACATACTCAATTATCTCGTAGTCTCTTATAATTGTTAACACTCACGCAATACTCGCGGTTATAGAGTTTCAGCCGGACACTGAGAAAGATGGGGGCTTATTGTGTTGCCTCCCAACGTATTCACCTTTAGGTGATGTCAACAATAATAGCCCATGCTAACTTACATCCAATTGGATATATATATATCATGATCTTTCAAACACGAAGAGCTTGCCAAAGGATAAAATGAGAAAGGGAAAGGTGAGGATCACCTTGACTCAAGCATAAAGTAAAAACATGAAATAAAAGATAGGCCCTTCACAGAGGGAAGCAGAGGTTGTCATGTGCATTTAGGGTTGATGCACGAAATCTTAATGCAAAAGAACGTCACTTTATATTGTCCCTTGTGTGTGGACCTTTATTATGCAGTCTGTCGCTTTTATTACTTCCACAACAAGTTCGTACAAAGCTTATTTTCTCCGCACTAATAAGTCATACATATTTAGAGAGCAATTCTTATTGCTTGCATCGATGACAACTTACTTGAAGGATCTTACTCAATCCGTAGGTAGATATAGTGGACTCTCATGGCAAAACTGGGTTTAAGGATGTTTGGAAGCACAAGTAGTATCTCTACTTGGTGCAAGAATTTTGGCTAGCATGAGGGGTAAAGGCAAGCTCGACATGTTTGGAAGGTCAATGACAATATACTTTAACTGAGATGTCGGAAAACATAAACCATTATGTTGTCTTCCTTGTCCAACGTCAACTCTTTTAGCATGTCATATTTAATGAGTGCTCCCAATTATAAAAGGTGTCCAAGATAATGTATTTATATGTGAACCCCTCTTTCCTTATCACTTCCTATTAATTGCAACGATTACCAAGAGTACGTTCATCAACTCTCAACAATTTTTTATGCCTCATACTTTCTATATGTGAAGTTATCACTATCCATAAGATCAATATGAACTCTTTTGTTCTTTCTACTTTCTCAAGATCATAGCAACAAAGCAAAGCCCTTGACTCAACACTAATCTTTATTATAGATAGCACACGGACTTGATTACATAAAGAGATCAGAAAGCAAAACTCAAAACTAGTTGATATCAAAACTTTAAACTACTAGATCAAAATACTACTAAAAGGATCGAACTAAATAAAGCGGTAAAGATAGGAGTGTGATGGTGATACGATACCGGGGCACCTCCCCCAAGCTTGGCAGTTGCCAAGGGGAGTACCCATACCCATGTGATTATTTCCTCGAAGGTGATGGAGGTGGTGATGATGACGGTGGATAATCGCACATCGAGCGTAAAAGCTCCTCCAACTTGCGGATAATGCCCTTGAGCCCAGCAATATGATCCTTCAACAAAATATTCTCCTATGTGAGGTACTTGTTCTGTATGCGGGCTAACTCAATCATCTTGAAAGCTTCAATCTCCGTTGGAGTGAAAAGGTTAGGTAAAGGTTGAGGGATGTCTTCTTCTTTCACCACCGGAGCTTGAAACTCCATGGCCTTCTTGATCCCTTCATCCTTGTTGATCTTTTCTGGTTCCTCTCTTTTCAGCTCTATCTTCAATAACCAAGCATCCCTGTCTTTCGTTGTTGGAAGAGGGAGAAGTCATGGTGCTCTAAATCTGCAACGGAAACATCTCGGTACGAAAACAAAGGATATTTGCATGATACGGTGGTTAAAACCTTCGGGAGTATATATAATGAATTTTTACCGACCAAAATACGTAACGTGCAAGAAAACAGAGTCTGAGAGGCACACAAGGTGCCCACGAGACAGGGGGGTGCGCCCTACAGGGGGGGAGGCGCCCTCCACTCTCGTGGGGGCCTCGTGTCCCTTTCGGACTACTTATTTCTTCCTAGAATTCTTAAATAATCCAAAACTGATGAAAATTGCCATTAAAGTTATTTTGGAGTCAGTTTACTTACCGTACCACATACCTATACCTTTTCGGAGTCTGGAACATTCTGGAAAGTGTCCCTTATGTATTCCTCAGGGGTTATGGTTTCAATAATATTAGTTTCAACATTGATAGGATTACCTGAAATATAATGTTTAATTCTTTGACCGTTTACCACCCTCGGATTTGTGCCTTCGAAGTCGTTGATTTTTATAGCACCAGAACAATAGACCTCCTCGATAATGTAGGGACCTTCCCATTTTGAGAGAAGTTTTCATGCAAAAAATCTTAAACGAGAGTTGAACAATAACACATAATCTCATGCGTTAAACTCACGCTTTTGTATCCTCTTATCATGCCAGCATTTGACTTTTTCTTTGAAAAGCTTGGCATTCTCATATGCTTGGGTTCTCCATTCATCAAGTGAACTAATATCAAATAACCTCTTCTCACCGGCAAGTTTGAAATCATAATTGAGCTCCTTAATAGCCCAATATGCTTTATGTTTAAGTTCAAGAGGTAAATGACATGCTTTTCCATAAACCATCTTATATGGAGACATACCCATAGGATTTTTGTATGCAGTTCTATAGGCCCATAATGCATCATCAAGTTTTTTGGACCAATTCTTTCTAGATCTATTCACAGTATTTTGCAAAATTAATTTGAGCTCTCTATTGATCAACTCTACTTAACCACTAGACTGCGGGTGATAAGGAGATGCGATTCTATGATTGACATCATACTTAGCGAGCATCTTACGGAAAGCACCATGAATAAAATGTGAACCACCATCAGTCATAAGATATCTAGGGACTCCAAACCTTGGAAAAATAACTTCTTTAAGCATTTTAATAGAAGTGTTATGATCAGCACTACTAGTTGGAATAGCTTCTACCCACTTAGTAACGTAATCAACATCAACTAAAATATGTGTATAACCATTAGAGGCAGGAAACGGTCCTATATAATCAAAGCCCCAAACATCAAATGGTTCAGTAACAAGAGAATAATTCATAGGCATTTCTTGACGTCTACTAATGTTACCTATTCTTTGACATTCCTCACAAGATAAGACAAACTTACGAGCATCTTTGAAGAGAGTACGCCAATAAAAACCAGATTGAAGTACCTTGTGTGCAGTTCTATCTCCAGCGTGGTGCCCTCCATAGGATTCAGAGTGACACTTGCGTAGGATCTGTTCCTGTTCATGCTCAGGCACACAAAGTCTAATAACACCATCTACTCCTTCTTTATAAAGGTGTGGATCATCCTAGAAGTAATGTCTTAAATCATAAAAGAACTTTTTCTTTTGCTGGTATGTGAAACTAGGCGGTATATATTTAGCAACAATGTAATTAGCATAGTTGGCATACCAAGGAGCAGTACGAGAAGCATTGACGACCGCTAATTGTTCATCAGGAAAGCTATCATTAATAGGCAGTGGGTCATCAAGAACATTCTCTAACCTAGACAGGTTGTCTGCAACGGGGTTCTCAGCTCCCTTTCTATCAATAATGTGCAAGTCAAATTCTTGGAGCAAGAGAACCCATCTAATGAGTCTAGGCTTAGAATCTTTCTTTTCCATAAGATATTTAATAGCAGCATGATCAATGTGAATAGTAACTTTGGAATCAACAATATAAGGTCTAAACTTATCACATGCAAACGCAACTGCTAAGAACTCTTTTTTAGTAGTAGCATAATTTCTTTGGGCAGTATCAAGAGTCTTACTAGCATACTGGATAACATTCAATTTCTTATCGACTCTTTGCCCTAAAACAACACCTACATCATAATCACTAGCATCGCACATAATTTCAAATGGTAAATTCCAATCAGGTGGCTGAACAATAGGTGCAGTGATCAAAGCTTTCTTAAGTGTTTCAAATGCTTCTACACAATCATCATCAAAGACAAAAGGAATATTTTTTTGCAATAAATTAGTCATAGGCCTAGAGATTTTAGAAAAGTCCTTAATGAACCTCCTATAAAAGCCGGCGTGACCAAGGAAACTTCTTATACCTTTTATGTCCTTGGGACATGGCATCTTTTCAATAGCATCAACTTTGGCTTTATCAACTTCAATACCTCTCTGGGAGATCTTGTGCCCCAATACAATGCCTTCATTAACCATAAAGTGACACTTTTCCCAATTCAGGATGAGACTAGTGTCTTCACATCTCTGCAAAACTCGATCAAGGTCGCTCAAACAATCATCAAAAGAGGATCCATAGACGGAGAAATCATCCATGAATACCTCACAAATCTTTTCACAAAAATCAGAAAATATAGCCATCATGCATCTTTGAAAGGTAGCAGGTGCATTACATGAACCAAAAGGCATACGTCTATAAGCAAAAGTACCAAAAGGGCAAGTAAAAGTAGTTTTAGATTGATCCTTCACTGACACAGGTATTTGAGAGAAGCCAGAATAACCATCTAGAAAGCAAAAAATGTGTGTGTTTGGATAGCCTTTCTAGCATTTGATCAATAAAAGCTAAAGGGTAATGATCTTTCTTAGTAGCTTTATTAAACTTACGGAAATCAATTACCATCCTATAACCTGTAATAATTCTTTGCGGGATCAATTCATCTTTATCATTAGGAACAATGGTAATACCTCCCTTTTTAGGGACACAATGGACAGGGCTTACCCATTCACTATCAGCAGCGGGACAAATAATACCTGCCTCAAGGAGCTTTAGAATCTCCTTTCTTACCACTTCCTTCATTTTGGGATTTAATTGTCTTTGAGGATCTCTAACTGCCTTGGCATCTTTCTCTACTGAAATTTTGTGTTGACATAATGTGGGACTAATGCCCTTAAGATCATCCAGAGTATATTCAAGAGCGGCTCAGTGCTTCTTCGGAGTTTTCAATAATCTTTCTTCTTCTTTCTCTGAAAGGTTAGCACTAATAATAACAGGATATATTTCTTTTTCATGAAGATACGCATACTTAAGATTATCAGGTAATGGTTTGAGTTCAAACACGGGATCGCCCTTGGGTGGAGGGGGATCCCCAAGAATTTCAACGGGAAGGTTATGTTTCAGCATAGGTTCCTGTTTAAGGAACACTTCATCTATTTCTTCCCTTTCCTTCATAAACATATCGTTTTCATGGTCTAGCAAATATTGTTCTAACAGATCAGTTGGAGGAACAACAATGGAAGCAAGACCAATAATTTCATCCTTACTAGATGGTTCCCTTTCACGAGGTTGTCTACTAAACTTGGCAAAATTAAACTCATGAGACATACCATCTATGCCAACAGTGACAATATTCCTTTCACAATTAATATTAGCACTAGCTGTATTCAAGAAGGGTCTACCAAAAATAATGGGACAAAAATCATCTTGTGGGGAAGAAAGAACAAGAAAAATGGCAGGGTATTTAACCTTCCCACACAAAACTTCAACATCTCTAACAATCCCAATAGGTTTAATGGTATCCCTATTAGCAAGCTTAATAGTAACATCAATGTCTTCTAATTCAACAGGTGCAATATCGTGCATAATTTCTTTATAAAGATCATAAGGTATCGCACTAGCACTAGCACCCATATCACATAAGCCATGATAACAATGATCTCCTATTTTAACAGAAATAACAGGCATGCCTACAACAGGTCTACGTGTCTTAGTATCAGGTCTAGCAATATTAGCAGTCTCACCTAAGAAAGAAATAACATGCCCATCTAAATCCTCATCCAAGAGATCTTTAACCATAGCAATACTAGGTTCAACATTAATTTGCTCAGGATGTGTATAGGTAGTATTACTCTTAATAACAACAGTCGAAGCTTTAGCGTGATCTTTTATCCTAACAGGAAAAGGAGGTTTTTCAACATAAGCAGTAGGAACAATAGGATCACTATATGTAATAGTCTTTTCTTCGACTGTAATAGGTGCAACTACTTTCACTTCAACAGGAGGATTATATTTAAACCACTTCTCTTTAGGGAGATCAACGTGAGTAGCAAAAGATTCACAAAAAGTAGCTACTATCTCAGAGTCAAGTCCATACTTAGAGCTAAATCCACGGAAAGCATTGGTATCCATAAAAGATTTAACACAATCGAACTTAGGTGTCATACCTGACTCCTTACCATCGTCGGAACCCCAATGTTCAGGGTTGCGTTTAATTCTTTCCAATAAGTCCCATTTCAAATCAATAGTCTTCAGCATATAAGAGCCAGCACAGGAAGTATCGAGCAGGTTGCGATTATCAAGAGAAAGCCGACCATAAAAATTCTGAATAATCATTTTCCGAGAGAGCTCATGATTGGTGCATGAATACAACATTGACTTAAACCTCCCCCAAGCTTGAGCGATGCTTTCTCCTTCGCGAGGCCAGAAATTATATATGTAATTACGGTCACGATGAACAAAATGCGTAGGATAAAACTTCTGATGAAATTCCAACTTCAATCGCTTATAATTCCAAGATCTCGTATCATCACACAACCTACACCATGTCATTGCATCTCCCTTCAAGGATAAAGGGAAGACCTTCCTTTTGACAAAATCATCGGGAATACCTGCAAGCTTAAATAATCCACAAACTTCATCCACAAAGATAAGGTGTAAATCGGGATGCAATGTTCCGTCTCGTGCAAAAGGATTAACTAGCAGTTTTTCTATCATACCCGAAGGAATCTCAAAGTGAATATTTTCATAAAGTTCAGTAGGTTGAGGAGCATCTCTTTGCTCTTCTAGTTGGGGTGAAGATACCACAAACAAGCCCCTCAATGGATTAGTTTCCATAGTGACAAGTAATAGAAAATTTCAGCACACTATATAAATGTTTCCTTACCAAGTTCCACTCACCAAAAGCGCTACACTCCCCGGCAACGGCGCCAGAAAAGAGTCTTGATGACCCACAAGTGTAGGGGATCTATCATAGTCCTTTCGATAAGTAAGAGTGTCGAACCCAACGAGGAGCTGAAGGAAATGATAAGCGGTTTTCAGTAAGGTTTTCTCTGCAAGTACTGAAATTGTAGGTAATAGATAGTTTTGTGATAAGATAAATAGTAACGAGCAAAAAGTAAATAAAGTAAATAAAGAGCAGCAAGGTGGCCCAATCCTTTATGTAGCAAAGGATAAGCCTGGACAAATTCTAATAATGAAGAAGGAGCTCCCGAGGACACATTGGGAATTATCGTCAAGCTAGTTTTCATCACGTTCATAAGATTCGCGTTCGGTACTTTGATAATTTTATATGTGGGTGGACCGGTACTTGGGTACTTCCCTAACTTGGACAAGCATCCCACTTATGATTAACCCCTATTGCAAGCATCCGCAACTACAAAAAGGAGTATTAAGGTAAACCTAACCACAACATTAAACATATGGGTCCATATCAACCCCTAACGAAGCAACGCATAAACTAGGGTTTAAGCTTCTGTCACTCTAGCAACCCATCGTCTACTTATTACTTCCCCATGCCTTCCTCTAGGCCCAAATAATGGTGAAGTGTCATGTAGTCGACGTTCACATAACACCACTAGAGGAAAAGACAACATACATCTCATCAAAATATCGAACGAATACCAAATTCACATGACTACTAATAGCAAGACTTCACCCATGTCCTCAGGAACAAACGTAACTACTCACAAAGCATATTCATGTTCATAATCAGGGGAGTAATAATATGCATAAAGGATCTGAACATATGATCTTCCACCAAGTAAACCAATTAGCATCAACTACAAGGAGTAATCAACACTACTAGCAACCCACAGGTACCAATTTGTGGTTTTGATACAAGATTGGATACAAGAGATGAACTAGGGTTTTGATAGGAGATGGTGCTGGTGAAGATGTTGATGGAGATTGACCCCCTCCCGATGAGAGGATCGTTGGTGATGACGTTGGTGATGATTTCCCCCTCCCGGAGGGAAGTGTCCCCGGCGAAACAGCTCCGCCAGAGCCCTAGATTGATTCCGCCAAGGTTCCGCCTCGTGGCGGCAGAGTTTCGTCCCGTAAGCTTGCCCATGATTTTTTCTAGGGTAAAAGTGATGATATAGCAGAAGATGGATGCCGGAGGCCCACCAGGGGGCCCAGGAGATAGGGGGCCGCGCCCTATAGGGGGGCGCGCCCCCTGTCTCCTGGATAGGGTGTGGGCCCCCTGGCCTATTTCTTTTGCTCAGAAATTCTTATTAAATCCAAAAAGTGGTTTCATGGAGTTTCAGGACTTTTGGAGTTGTGCAGAATAGGTTTCCAATGTTTGCTCCTTTTCTAGCCAGAATTCCAGCTGCCGGCATTCCCCCTCTTCATGGTAAACCTTGTAAAATAAGAGAGAATAGCCATAAGTATTGAGATATAATGTGTAATAACAACCCATAATGCAATAAATATTGATATAAAAGCATGATGCAAAATGGACGTATCAGTCGTCGGGAAGGGCCTTAACGGGGCCCCGGCAAGGGTCTTGCCATGGCGTTGTGGTCGTCCCAGCAAGGATCTTGCCAGAGGTCTTGTGGGTTTCCTCGGCAAAGATCTCGCCGAGGTTCATCGTCTTCTAATCCTCATTTGACTTGGAGTGTTCATGATCTTCACAAAGATCTGCATGCCATCATGGAGGTGCCTCCTGAGCCTTAGTCCCAACGTGGTTGGTGGTGTTGGAAAACCTGGGGCTCAAGGGTGGCGCGCTCCGCTGGCGTTGGGCAAGTTGCCCCAGCAAGCGTCTTGTCGGGGCCGTGGAGGCCGCCCCGGCAACGGTCTTGCCAGGGGAGCCCACCTCGCCCTCTTGCTCTTCATGTCTCTATCTTGGCGTTGCTTTGACTAGCTTGTGGCTTTGACTCCTCCCTCTGCCCTGCTAAGCATGGCTGGGGGCGCGAATATGACTGCCCGTGCACAAGTAAGGGGTACAAAGGAGTGCCACTAATTTAGTACACCGACAGGAGCCCCCGGGCCTGGGCCACACATAAGCGCAATGTGTTGTTGGGCTAGGCCCAAAATGGTGCGCGAGCAGGCGGGGCGGTTTTTACCGCAGTAACTTTTTTTCGTTCGGTGCACCTCCCCAGGACCCGCATTGAATGTGCGACGTGGGGGGGGGGCGCACGTGTGGTGACCGAAGCGCGCTTTCGTCATCCTGCAGTGAACAGTAAAGAGGCGGCTTGCGTGTCTTTTCAAGACTGCGGGGCCGCTGCTCATTTACATTTTCTCCTTTGGAACCGTCGTTCCACGCGTCACACTATGCCCTTCCTTCGCGCCATGTACGCCGCATGCACGGCGCAGGGCGGGTGGCAGGCGCGTGGAATACGGGAAGACATGCGCACGTGGGTTGATACCCACGCGCCTTCAATTGGGTGGGGAGGGCGGTCGACGGTCTCGCCTGCTGTCACCTTAATGAGCTGGATTGGCTGAGAGGGGCGACCGAGCCCTGACCCCGCCCCTTTATAAGGAGGGGAGCGGGAGGGGAGACACCTCTTAGTCCTTCGCCCTCCGCCTCTTCCCATCCTTGCTTCTTCTTCCCTTCTGCCATGGCGAGAGGGCACGCTGACGCTTCGACGGTGGCGGCGAGGGTCTCTGCTTGACAACGCGCCGCTCCTCCCCAAGAGCACGTGGCAGCGGAGCCGGCTGCGAGGGGAAGGGGGAGGGGGTGAGGCCGAGGCTGCCATGGTGCTCAGGGAAGAGGAGGACGGGGCGGCGCATCGGCCTCGCTTCCGCCAGTAGTCCTTCCCCCAAAGGAGGGCCACGTTGGGGACCAGCCCCGCGAGTTCTTCATCAGGCTGTGCCAGCCGAGACATCATCGTCTTCGTCTCCCTACTCCATTCGCTCAGGAGATGGAGCTCGACCCGCCGCAGGCACTAAGGCTGCACATGAGGGGCTGTGGGAACAACGACACATGGGCCGATGTTGATTTCCCAGCCCCTCACGTCATGTATCTTCGCCACGGATGGGAAGACCTTTGCTCGCATCCACAGCCTGACGGCGGGGCTCATTCTCTACTTCAAGTTAATGGAGAATGGCCTCCTCTCAGTCAAGGTCTTCGGCGATTTTGGAACCCGCCTGAAGTGTGATAGGTCCATTTTGCATCATGCTTTTATATCGATATTTATTGCATTCTGGGCTGTTATTACACGTTATGTCAGAATACTTATGGCTATTCTCTCTTATTTTACAAGGTTTATCATGAAAAGGGAGAATGCCGACAGCTGGGATGCTGGCTGGAAAAGGAGCACATATTTGAAACCTATTCTGCACAGCTCCAAAAGTCCTAAAACTCCACGAAAGTCATTTTTCGAATTAATAAGAATTATTGAGTGAAGAAAGTACCCGAGGGGGCCCAGACCCTGGCCACGAGGGTGCCCTCCCCCTACTGGGCGCGCCCCCTGCCTCGTGGGCCCCCTGGTGGCCCTCTGGTGCCCATCTTCTGCTATAGGAAGGCTTTTACCCTGGAAAAAAATCATAAGCAAGCTTACGGGACGAAACTCCACCGCCACGAGGCGGAACCTTGGCAGAACCAATCTAGGGCTCCGGCGGAGCTGTTCTGCCAGGGAAACTTCCCTCCCGGAGGGGGAAATCATCACCATCGTCATCACCAACGATCCTCTCATCGGGAGGGGGTCAATCTCCATCAACACCTTCACCAGCACCATCTCCTCTCAAACCCTAGTTCATCTCTTGTATCCAATCTTGTATCCAAAACCACAGATTGGTACCTGTGGGTTGCTAGTAGTGTTGATTACTCCTTGTAGTTGATGCTAATTGGTTTACTTGGTGGAAGATCATATGTTTAGATCCTTAATGCATATTAATACTCCTTTAATCATGAACATGAATATGCTTTGTGAGTAGTTACGTTTGTTCCTGAGGACATGGGTGAAGTCTTGCTATTAGTAGTCATGTGAATTTGGTATTCGTTCGATATTTTGATGAGATGTATGTTGTCTCTCCTCTAGTGGTGTTATGTGAATGTCGACTACATGACACTTCACCATTATTTGGGCCTAGAGGAAGGCATTGGGAAGTAATAAGTAGATGATGGGTTGCTAGAGTGACAGAAGCTTAAACCCTAGTTTATGCGTTGCTTCGTGAGGGGCTGATTTGGATCCACTAGTTTCATGCTATGGTTAGGTTTACCTTAATACTTATTTTGTAGTTGCGGATGCTTGAAATAGGGGTTAATCATAAGTGGGATGCTTGTCCAAGAATGGGCAGTACCCAAGCACCGGTCCACCCACATATCGAATTATCAAAGTATCGAACGTGAATCATATGAGCGTGATGAAAACTAGCTTGATGATAATTCCCATGTGTCCTCGGGAGCGCTTTTCTCATTATAAGAAATTGTCCAGGCTTGTCCTTTGCTACAAAAATGATTGGGCTACCTTGCTGCACCTTATTTAATTTCATTGCTTGTTACCCGTTGCGAATTATCTTATCAGAAAACTATCTGTTACCTACAATTTTAGTGCTTGTAGAGAATACCTTACTGAAAACCGCTTGTCATTTCCTTCTGCGTCCATCTTCTTCTATATCATCACTTTTACCCTAGAAAAAATTGTGGGCAAGCTTACGGGACGAAACTCCGCCGCCACGTGGCAGAACCTTGGCGGAATCAATCTAGGGCTCTGGCGGAGCTGTTCTGCCGGGGACACTTCCCTCCGGGAGGGGGAAATCATCACCTACGTCATCACCAATGATCCTCTCATCGGGAGGGGGTCAATCTCCATCAACATCTTCACCAGCACCATCTCCTCTCAAAACCCTAGTTCATCTCTTGTATCCAATCTTGTATCAAAACCACAAATTGGTACCTGTGGGTTGCTAGTAGTGTTGATTACTCCTTGTAGTTGATGCTAATTGGTTTACTTGGTGGAAGATCATATGTTCAGATCCTTTATGCATATTATTACTCCTCTGATTATGAACATGAATATGCTTTGTGAGTAGTTACGTTTGTTCCTGAGGACATGGGTGAAGTCTTGCTATTAGTAGTCATGTGAATTCGGTATTCGTTCGATATTTTGATGAGATGTATGTTGTCTTTTCCTCTCGTGGTGTTATGTGAATGTCGACTACATGACACTTCATCATTATTTGGTCCAAGAGGAAGACATGGGGAAGTAATAAGTAGATGATGGGTTGCTAGAGTGACAGAAGCTTAAACCCTAGTTTATGCGTTGATTTGTTAGGGGTTGATATGGACCCATATGTTTAATGTTGTGGTTAGGTTTACCTTAATACTCCTTTTTGTATTTGCGGATGCTTGCAATAGGGGTTAATCATAAGTGGGATGCTTGTCCAAGTTAGGGCAGTACCCAAGTACCGGTCCACCCACATATAAAATTATCAAAGTACCAAACGCGAATCTTATGAAAACTAGCTTGACGATAATTCCCAATGTGTCCTCGGGAGCTCCTTCTTCATTATTAGAATTTTTCCAGGCTTATCCTTTGCTACATAAAGGATTGGGCCACCTTGCTGCTCTTTATTTACTTTATTTACTTTTTGCTCATTACTATTTATCTTATCACAAAACTATCTATTACCTACAATTTCAGCGCTTGCAGAGAAAACCTTACTGAAAACCGCTTATCATTTCCTTCCGCTCCTCGTTGGGTTCGACACTCTTACTTATCGAAAGGACTACGATAGATCCCCTATACTTGTGGGTCATCAAGACTCTTTTCTGGCGCCATTGGGAGTGAAGAGCCTTTGGTGAGTGGAACTTGGTAAGGAAACATTTATATAGTGTGCTGAAATTTTCTGTCACTTGTAACTATGGAAACTAATCCTTTGAGGGGCTTGTTCGGGGCATCTTCGCCCCGACCAGTAGAGCAAAGAGTTTCTCCTCAACCTACTGAACCTACTGAAAATGTTTACTTTGAGATTCCTTCGGGTATGATAGAGAAACTGCTAGCTAATCCTTTTGCAGGAGATGGAACATTGCATCCCAATTTACACCTTATCTATGTGGATGAAGTTTGTGGATTATTTAAGCTTGCAGGTATTCCCGATGATGTTGTTAAGAGGAAGGTCTTCCCTTTATCTTTGAAGGGAGACACATGACATGGTACAGGCTATGTGATGATACGGGAGCTTGGGACTATAAACGATTGAAATTGGAATTTCACCAGAAGTTCTATCCTATGCATCTTGTTCATCGTGATCGTAATTATATATATAATATTTGGCCTCGCGAAGGAGAAAGCATCACTCAAGCTTGGGGGAAGCTTAAATCAATGTTATATTCATGCCCCAATCACGAGCTCTCAAGAGAAATGATTATTCAAAAATTTTATGCTCGACTTTCTCTCAGTGACCGCACCATGCTTGATACTTCCTATGTTGGTTCTTATATGCTGAAGACTACTGAATTCAAGTGGGATTTACTGGAAAGAATTAAATGCAACTCTGAAGATTGGGATTCTGATGATAGTAAGGAGTCAGGTATGACACCTAAGTTTGATTGTGTTAAATCTTTTATGGATACCGATGCTTTTCGTGGATTTACCGCTAAATACGGGCTTGACTCTGAGATAGTAGCTTCTTTTTGTGAATCTTTTGCTGCTCACGTTGATCTCCCTAAGGAGAAGTGGTTTAAATATAATCCTCCCACTGAAGTAAAAGTAGTTGCACCTATTACATTTGAAGAAAAGACTATCACTTATAATGATCCTATTGTTCCTACTACTTATGTTGAGAAACCACCTTTTCCTGTTAGAATAAAGGATCTGTTCGTAAGAGTAATACAAGAACATATACGCCTCCTGAGCAAATCAAAGTTGAACCTAGTATTGCTATGGTTAAAGATCTCTTGGATGATAATATAGATGGGCATGTTATTTACTTCTGTGATGAAGCTGCTAATATTGCTAGACCAGATGCTAAGATACATAGACCTATTGTAGGCATGCCTGTTATTTCTGTTAAAATAGGAGATCATTGTTATCATGGCTTATGTGATATGGGTGCTAGTGCTAGTGCAATACCTTTTTCCTTATATGAAGAAATTATGCATGATATTGCACCCCTGAAATAGAAGGTATTGATGTTACAATTAAGCTGGCCAATAGAGATACTATTACACTAGTTGGGATTGTTAGAGATGTTGAAGTCTTGTGTGGGAAAGTTAAATACCCTGCTGATTTTCTTGTTCTTGGTTCCCCACAAGATAGCTTTTGTCCCATTATTTTTGGTAGACCCTTCTTGAATACTATCAATACTAAGATTGATTGTGAAAAGGACGTTGTTACAATTGGCTTGGGGGATATGAAACATGAGTTTAATTTTGCTAAGTTCCGTAGACAACCCCATGATAAAGAATTGCCTAGTAAGGATGAAATTATTGGTCTTGCTTCTATTGCCGTGCCTCCTACTGATCCGTTAGAACAATATTTGCTAGACCATGAAAATGATATGTTTATGAATGAAAGAAGGGAAATAGATGAATTATTCCTTAAACAGGGTCCTATTCTGAAACACAACTTACCTATTGAAATCCTAGGGGGTCCTCCTCCACCCAAGGGTGATCCCATGTTCGAGCTCAAACCTTTACCTGATAATCTTAAATATGTTTATCTTGATGAAAAGAAGATATATCTTGTTATTATTAGTGCTAACCTTTCAGAGCAAGAAGAGGACAGATTATTGAAAGCTCTGAAGAAGCACTGTGCTGCTATTGGATATACTCTCGATGATCTTAAGGGCATTAGTCCCACTCTATGCAAACAAAAAATTAAATTGGACGAAGGCTCCAAACCAGTTAGAGATCATCAACGATGGTTAAATCCTAAGATGAAAGAAGTGGTAAGAAAGGAGATACTAAAGCTCCTTGAGGCAAGTATAGTCTATCCCGTCGCTGATAGTGATTGGGTGAGTCCTGTCCATTGCGTCCCCAAGAAGGGAGGTATTATTGTTGTTCCTAATGATAAAGATGAATTGATTCCGCAAAGAATTATTACATGTTATAGGATGGTAATTGATTTCCGTAAATTAAATAAAGCCACTAAGAAAGATCATTACCCTTTACCTTTTATTGATCAAATGCTAGAAAGACTATCCAAACATACACATTTCTGCTTTCTAGATGGTTATTCTGGTTTCTCTCAAATACCTGTGTCAACGGAGGATCAATCAAAAACCACTTTTACCTGCCCTTTCGGTACTTTGCTTATAGACGTATGCCTTTTGGTTTATGTAATGCACCTGCTACCTTTCAAAGATGCATGATGGCTATATTCTTTGACTTTTGTGAAAAGATTTGTGAGGTATTCATGGATGACTTCTCCGTTTATGGATCCTCTTTTGATGATTGCTTGAGCAACCTTGATCGAGTTTTGCAGAGATGTGAAGACACTAGTCTTGTCTTGAATTGGGAAAAGTGCCACTTTATGGTTAATGAAGGCATTGTCTTGGGGCATAAAATTTCTGAAAGAGGTATTGAAGTTGATAAAGATAAAGTTGATGCTATTGAAAAGATGCCATGTCCCAAGGACATTAAAGGTATAAGAAGTTTCCTTGGTCATGCCGGTTTTTATAGGAGGTTCATTAAGGACTTTTCTAAAATCTCTAGGCCTCTGACTAATTTATTACAAAAAGATATTCCTTTTGTCTTTGATGATGATTGTGTAGAAGCATTTGAAATACTTAAGAAACCTTTGATCACTGCACCTATTATTCAACCACCTAATTGGAATTTACCCTTTGAAATGATGTGTGATGCTAGTGATTATGCTGTAGGTGATGTTCAAGGGCAAAGAGTTGATAAGAAATTAAATGTTATCCAGTATGCTAGTAAAACTCTTGATACTGCCCAGAGAAATTATGCTACTACTGAAAAAGAATTCTTAGCAGTTGTATTTGCATGTGATAAGTTCAGACCTTATATTGTTGATTCTAAAGTTACTAGTCACACTGATCATGCTGCTATTGAATATCTTATGGAAAAGAAAGATGCTAAACCTAGACTTATTAGATGGGTCCTCTTGCTCCAAGAATTTGATTTGCATATTATTGATAGAAAGGGAGCTGAGAACCCTGTTGCAGACAACTTGTCTAGGGTAGAGAATGTTCTTGATGACCCACTACCTATTGATGATAGCTTTCCTGATGAACAATTAGCAGTCATTAATGCTTCTCGTACTACTCCATGGTATGCTGATTATGCTAATTATATTGTTGCTAAATTTATACCACCTAGTTTCACATACCAGCAAAAGAAAAAGTTCTTTTATGATTTAAGACATTACTTCTGGGATGACCCACACCTTTATAAAGAAGGAGTAGATGGTGTTATTAGACATTGTGTACCTGAGCATGAACATGAATAGATCCTACGCAAGTGTCACTCTAAATCATATGGAGGACACCACGCTGGAGATAGAACTGCACATAAGGCATTGCAATCCGGTTTTTATTGGCCTACTCTCTTCGAAGATGCCCGTAAGTTTGTCCTGTCTTGTGATGAATGTCAAAGAATTGGTAATATTAGTAGACATCAGGAAATACCTATGAATTACTCTCTTGTTATTGAACCATTTGATGTTTGGGGCTTTGATTATATGGGACCTTTTCTTGCCTCTAATGGATACATACATATTTTAGTTGTTGTTGATTACATTACTAAGTGGGTAGAAGCTATTCCAACTAGTAGTGCTGATCATAACACCTCTATCAAGATGCTTAAAGAAGTTATTTTTCCGAGGTTTGGAGTCCCTAGATATCTCATGATTGATGGTGGTTCACATTTTATTCATGGTGCTTTTCGTAAAATGCTTGCTAAGTATGATGTTAATCATAGAATTGCATCTCCTTATCACCCACAGTTTAGCGGTCAAGTAGAGTTGAGTAATAGAGAGCTCAGATTAGTTTTTGCAAAAGACTGTTAATAGATCTAGAAAGAATTGGTCCAAGAAACTTGATGATGCATTATGGGCCTATAGAACTGCATATAAAAATCTTATGGGTATGTCTCCGTATAAGACGGTTTATGGAAAAGCATGTCACTTACCTCTCGAACTTGAACATAAGGCATATTGGGATATTAAAGAGATCAACTATGACTTCAAACTTGCCGGTGAGAAGAGGTTATTTTATATTATCTCACTTGATGAATGGAGAACCCAAGCCTATGAGAATGCCAAGCTGTTTAAAGAAAAAGTGAAAAGATGGCATGACAAAAGAATACAAAAGCGAGAATTTAACATAGGTGATTATGTGTTGCTATTCAACTCTTGTTTTTAAGATTTTTTGCAGGAAAACTTCTCTCTAAATGGGAAGGTCCTTACATTATCGAGGAGGTCTATCGTTCCGGTGCCATAAAAATCAAAAACTTCGAGGGCACAAGTCCAAGGGTGGTGAACAGCCAAAGAATCAAACATTATATCTTAGGTAATCCTATAAATGTTGAGACTAATATTATTGAAACCGTAACCCCGGAGGAATAGATAAGGGACACTTTCCAGAACGTTTCAGACTCCGAAAAGGAATATGTATGTGGTATGGTAAGTAAACTGACTCCAAAACAATTCTAATAGCAATTTTTCTCTATTTTGGAATATTTAAGAATTTAGGGAAGCAAGAAGTAATCCGGGAAGGACACAAGGCCTCCACGAGGGTGGAGGGCGCGCCCACCCTTACTGTGCGCCCCCTGCCTCGTGGGCACCTCGTGTGCCTCCCGAACTCTGTTTTCTTGCACGTTAGTTCTTTTGATCGGTAAAAATTCATTATATAATCTCCCGAAGGTTTTGACCACCGTATCATGCAAACATCTTCTATCTTTGTTTCGAGATGTTTCTGCCGCAGATTAAGCAATATGTCATCCCAGGATTCGGAAGGAGAAAGCTATCTGGCTGATTACCTTGCAGATCCTAAGGTCTACGGGGACTTGGATCATTGTGGCTGGACCACTAAGGAAGAAGAAGACTACGAGCCTAAGGAAAAGGAGGAGACGAGCTCAGACGAAGATGAAGTCCCATTACCTCAACCTGGGGACATGCATGTGGAGTTTAAAAAGTCAAGCCTCCCTGACAGAGCAAAGAAACCAAAGATCGAGTTTATCCCTTTCCGTCTCTTGTAGGAAAACAAACAGGGACTATGCAAAAGGATATTAAGCCTTGAGAGGGGGATCGATGATCTAAGGCAGCAAAATTCCATCCTCAAGCGTAAATTAAGGAAGAAGCCTACATCATCAACAACTCCATCATCATCACCTCCGAGGACATAATCACATGGGTATGGGCACTCCCCTTGGAAACTGCCAAGCTTGGGGGAGGTGCCCCGATATCGTATCACCATCACACTCCTATCTTTACCGTTTTACTTAGCTCGATCCTTTTGGTAATATCTTGATCTAGTAGAATAAAGTTTTGGTTTGAATTAGTTTTAAGTCTTGTTTTGTGATCCTTCTATGTAATCGAGTCTGTGAGCTATATAATAAAGATTAGTGTTGAGTCAAGGGCTTTGCTATCTTGCTATGATCTTGAGAAAATAGAAAGAATAAAAAGAATAAAAGAGGTCATATTGATCTCGTGGATAGTAATGACTTCACATATAAAGAGTATGAGACTTAAAAGTTGTTGAAAGTTGACAAACATAGTTTTGGTCATCGTTGCAATTAATAGGAAGTAATAAAGAAAGAGAGGTTTTCACTTATAAATATACCATCTTGGACATCTTTTATAATTGTGAGCACTCATTAAAGTATGACATGCTAAAAGAGTTGATGTTGGACAAGGAAGACAATGTAATGGTTTATGTTTTCTCACATCTCAGTTAAAGTATATTGTCATGGATCGTCCAACATGTTGAGCTTGCCTTTCCCCCTCATGGTAGACAAATTCCTTGCACCAAGTAGAAATACTACTTGTGCTTCCAAATATCCTTAAACCCAGTTTTGCCATGAGAGTCCACCATACCTACCTATGGATTGAGTAAGATCCTTCAAGTAAATTGTCATGTTGCAAGCAATAAACATTGCTCTCTAAATATGTATGACTTATTAGTGCGGAGAAAATAAGCTTTATACGATTGCGTGATATGGAAGTAATAAAAGCGATGGACTGCATAATAAAGGTTCATATCACAAGTGGCAATATAAAGTGATGTTCTTTCACATTAAGATTTTGTGCATCCAACCCTAAAAGCACATGACAACCTCTGCTTTCTCTGCGAAGGGCCTATCTTTTACTTTATGTCCTTTACTTATGCAAGAGTCAAGGTGATTTCCACCTTTCCCTTTTTCATTTTATCCTTTGGCAAGCACCTCGTGTTGGCAAGCACCAATTGGATGTAAGTTAGCATGAACTATTATTGTTGACATCACCCAAATGTGAATACGTTGGGAGGCGATATTGTTAGCCCCTATCTTTCTCAGTGTCCGATTAAAACTCCATAACCATAAGTATTGCGTGAGTGTTAGCAATTGTAGAAGACTATATGATAGTTGAGTATGTGGACTTGCTGAAAAGCTCTATTCTTAACTCTTTCTTATGTTATGATAAATTGCAATTGCTTCAATGACTGAGATTATAGTTTGCTAGTTCTCAATGAAGTTTCTGAACCATACTTGACATTTTGAATAGATTGTTACTTGAGAATAAGAAATCATATGACAAAATCTATATATGTTGCTGTTATAAGATTGATCATGATGCCCTCATGTCCGTATTTTTTTATCGACACCTCTATCTCTAAAAATGTGGACATATTTCTCGATATCGGCTTCCGCTTGAGGACAAGCGAGGTCTAAGCTTGGGGGAGTTGATTGCATTATGGGCTGTTATTACACGTTATGTCACAATACTTATGGCTATTCTCTCTTATTTTACAAGGTTTATCATGAAAATGGAGAATGCCGACAACTGGGATTCTGGCTAGAAAAGGACCAATATTGGAAACCTATTCTGCACAGCTCCAAAAGTCCTGAAACTCCACGAAAGTCATTTTTGGAATTAATAAGAATTATTGAGCGAAGAAAGTACCAGAGGGGGCCCACACCCTGGCCACGAGGGCCCCCTGGTGGCCCTCCGGTGCCCATCTTCTGCTATATGAAGGCCTTTACCCTGGAAAAAAAATCATAAGCAAGCTTACGGGACGAAACTCCGCCGCCATGAGGCGGAACCTTGGCGGAACCAATCTAGGGCTCCGACAGAGCTGTTGTGCCGGGGAAACTTCCCTCCGGGAGGGGGAAATCATCACCATCATCATCACCAATGATCCTCTCATTGGGAGGGTGTCAATCTCCATCAACATCTTCACCAACACCATCTCCTCTCAAACCCTAGTTCATCTCTTGTATCCAATCTTGTATCCAAAACCACAAATTGGTACCTGTGGGTTGCTAGTAGTGTTGATTACTCCTTGTAGTTGATGCTAATTGGTTTACTTGGTGGAAGATCATATATTCAGATCCTTAATGCATATTAATACTCCTCTGATCATGAACATGAATATGCTTTGTGAGTAGTTACGTTTGTTCCTGAGGACATGGGTGAAGTCTTGCTATTAGTAGTCATGTGAATTTGGTATTCATTCGATATTTTGATGAGATGTATGTTGTCTCTCCTCTAGTGGTGTTATGTGAACATCGACTACATGACACTTCACCATTAATTGGGCCTAGAGGAAGGCATTGGGAAGTAATAAGTATATGATGGGTTGCTAGAGTGACAGAAGCTTAAACCCTAGTTTATGGTTGCTTCGTAAGGGGCTGATTTGGATCCACTAGTTTTCATGCTATGGTTTGGTTTACCTTAATACTTCTTTTGTAGTTGTGGATGCTTGCAATAGGGATTAATCATAAGTGGGATGCTTGTCCAAGAAAGGGCAGTACCCAAGCACCGGTCCACCCACATATCAAATTATCAAAGTACCGAACGTGAATCATATGAGTGTGATGAAAACTAGCTTGACGATAATTCCCATGTGTCCTCGGGAGCACTTTTCTCATTATAAGAAATTGTCCAGGCTTGTCCTTTGCTACAAAAAGGATTGGACCACCTTGCTGCACCTTATTTACTTTCATTGCTTGTTACTCGTTACGAATTATCTTATCACAAAACTATCTGTTACCTACAATTTCAGTGCTTGCAGAGAATACCTTACTGAAAACCGCTTGTCATTACCTTCTGCTCCTCGTTGGGTTTGACACTCTTACTTATCGAAAGGACTACGATAGATCCCCTATACTTGTGGGTCATCAAAGTGCTGCATGGAGAGCTCCTCGGATGACGAAGACTCATCCTCAAGCAAGAGTGACGAGGAGGACAGCGGCAACGACGACAAGGGTAGCAGGCAAGAGGATGACGGGTCTGACTAGGTGTCAGACCCGCCGCCCCGGGGTAGTGCCGGCAGCAGCAGTATCTGCACCGAGTCCCTTCTCCCGGTGGAGCCGGCTCCTTGAACTTCTCGGGGTCGTCTCCTTGGGCGGCTGGCGTGGGAAGGCCGGAGATGGCAAAGAAGGCGGGTGGCAGGCCGTCAAGTCGGAGTACGATGGCACCGACGCCTTCGTAGCGTATTAATGGACCGCTGCCTCATCTTCTAGCTTTCTTCCCGGCACCATCATCACCAGCCCTCCCCTAGGCGGCCACCGACATGTTCTCTTGGTGCCTTCTGCTGCTCATACCTCGCCTAGGCGCTCCTCCTGCCCTCTTGCCTTCTTGTTCCGTTTCCTGAGGGGAGGAACAAGAAAGGGATTACGGGCACCTTATTTTTTTAGCTTTTAAGCCTACGGGCCTTAGTTAGATTTAAAACTTTTAATCCCCCATGCTCATGTTTACATTCCGTACGAACTGTACTTGTGTGGAACGTATTAATGAAAAAGGGTGCTTGTCGGGTCTTGTGTGTGTGAGCAAAGCCCATACCAAGGAATAAATCCTTGTTATTTTTAACATAAACATCGTTGCCCGGCAGTAGGCCTTGCCACTCCCCTACTCCGTTTAACTACACTCACGCCTTTGGCATAGGCAGGTGCGAAGTAGGGGCGGGCCCTACACTTGCTTCCTCACCGTCGTGGCTACAACCCAATTCCGAACCAAGAAGAGCTTCTCGGATGGCAGGAATGGAGGGAGCACGACAGCCTTGGAATAAAATGAGGCTTCATACATCCCAATTTTATACGAGAATGCATAACAGGGGATAAGAAAACTTATCTGAATCCACAGTCCCCGGAAACCCTAGCTTGCCATGGGTGGACGTTTGTGTCTTCAGTCCCCGGCAAGCTTGGCTTGCTGGGGCCGGAGTGCCGGCTTGTTCTCTTCCTTCCACTTAGCTTGGCAGAAATATTTATGTACCCTGCAAACCAAAGAGGATGGACGGGAACAAAGAGACGCAAACTTGACCTCTATGCTAGGGGTTAGTCTCCGCTAAGCACTATCAACCCCAACCGAGGGAGAGACTCAATCTAGCATGCATGCTATAACTTAGGGCGTCAGCGCTTCGTTTATTTATGCTCAGGGTCTGTGCCTGGCTTTGTACAGAGGGTTACATGCCTTGTCGACAAGGCTTGTACAAAAGGTGGCTTGTCGGGGGGCCCGGCAGCCGTGCCTTATGGGTAAAACTTGTGAAGATGCTCGATATTCCAGGATTTGCTCACTGGAATGGCATCTTTAGTCTCCAGGCGGACTGCGCTAGGCCTGGTGACTCGTGTTACCCGATAAGGGCCTTCCCATTTTGGCGTCAGCTTGTTGGAATTCTTGGCCGACTGAACGCACCGAAGAACAAGGTCGCCTTCCTCAAAGCTTCGGGCATGAACCTTGCGGCTATGGTAGCGGCACAAGGCTTGCTGGTAGCATGCTGCTCTCACAGCCGCCCGAAGACGATCTTCCTCGAGGAGCATTGCGTCATCTTGCCGCAATCGCTCTTGCTCAAGCTCATCATAAGCGAGCACTCGAGGTGACCATATATGAGTTCCGTGGGGAGAACTGCTTCTGCTCCGTATACCAGGGCAAAGGGTGTCTGGCCGGTGGCTCGATTTGGCGTCGTTCTGATCGACCAAAGAACTGCCGGCAACTCATCAATCCAACACCTTCCGCTCTTGTGCAGCCTGTCAAAAGTTTTCATCCTTAGGCCATGCAGCTCTTCAGCATTTGTCCTCTCCGCTTGGACGTTGCTCCGTGCGTGTGACAGGGAAGCAAAACAGACCTTGCTGCCGAGGTCTTCAATATATTGCGTGAAGGTGTGGCTTGTGAACTGCGTGCCATTGTCGGTGATGACTCTGTTTGGCACACCAAAGCGGCAAACTAGCCCATTAAAGAATTTGACGGCTAACTGTGCGATCACCTTCCTCACTGCTTCCACTTCCGGCCACTTTGTGAACTTGTCGATTGCAACATACAAGTACTCAAAGCCCCTGACAGCGCGTGGAAAAGGGCCCAGTATGTCGAGCCCCCAAACCGAGAATGCCCAGGAGAGAGGGATTGTCTGCAAGGCTTGAGCTGGCTGATGAAGCTTCTTCGAATGGAACTGGCATGCTTCACACTTGGTTACTAGTGCCGTCGCATCCTGGTGGGTAGTGGGCCAGAAGAAACCTTGCCGGAAAGCCTTGCCGGCAAGGGCCCTTGACCCTATGTGGGAGCCACAGATGCCTCCATGTATCTCCGCCAATAGCTCATGTCCTTCCTCCCGGGGGATGCACTTCAATTTCACACCATTTGGTCTTTTTATGTACAAAACGTTATCAAGAACTGGTACAGGGCAGACCGACGAGCTACTTTTTGTGCTTCTTCTTGCTCCCCAGGAAGCTCCCCTGTTTGGAGGAATCATACCATATGCTGCACCCATGCTGGAGCCTGTGGCTCGACGGCAAGGACCAAAGGCATCTCCTCCGCCGTGGGAACGATTGGCTCCACGGCAAGGGCTTGGCGCCCCGCCGGAGTCGGTTGTCCCACGGCAGGCTTGGCGTCCACGGCAACATCTTCGCCTGTGGCTCCACGGAGATTGGTGGGGAAGTACTTGCCGGGGCCGGACTTCCTTCGCTTGTTCTGCTCTGTTGATGGTTCAACGGATGGTTGAGTTAACCGAAGCACAAAAGTACCTGGTTCCACAGGTAGCTTGAGGGCAGCGCGCTTCAACAGGTAGTCAGCAATGTCGTTCTCCACTCGGGGGAGATGCTCTGCCTGTATACTGTCAAAGTGCTCCTCCAGTTTCCTCACTTCATCCACGTAAGCTTCCATCAACGGGCCTTGATAATCCTTGTTGATCTGCCTGACGTCAAGCTGTGAATCACCCCTGACGATGAGCTTCTTGACCCTGAGGTCTACCGTGATCCTGAGACCGGCAAGCAATCCCTCATATTCAGCAGTGTTGTTCATGGACATTTCCCTAGGAAAGTGCATCTGGATCACGTACTTGAGGTGCTCTCCGGTGGGTGCAACGATCAGCACACATGCACTGACGCCTTGTAGCAAAAAAGCCCCATCAAAGTACATAATCCAGTTGCGACTTGTTTCCTTGTCGGGGAGAGTGGTCTCCTGGATCTCTTCGTCGGCCGTCGAGGTCCATTCGGCAATGAACTCTGCCAAGACTCTGCTCTGAATCGTTGAGATGCTTTGGAGCTTCAAACCAAAACTTGATAGCTCCAAGGCCCATTCCACAATCCTCCCCGTTGCATCTGGGTTATGAAGTATCCGTTGCAACAGGAGGCGGGTGACGACAGTGATCTCGTGCGCTTGGAAGTAATGACGCAGCTTCCTCGAGGCCATAAGGAGGCCGAAGAGCAATTTCTGCACACCGGAGTACCTCGACCTAGCCCCCTGCAAGAGGGAGCTGACGAAGTAAACCAGGTGCTGCATCATCTTCTTCTTCTGCACCACTTCACCTAGTTGCATGGGCCCTGTCGCACTGGTGTCAGACCTTGCCGGGGGCCCAGCCTTGCCTGGGAGAGTTCTGGTTCGCCATCCGTCGACTCCGCCGTTGCTGCTGCCTCTTCATCGACCTCCCTCTGCGCCACCAGTGCGGTGCTAACCACTTGATTCGTTGCTGCTAGATACATCAGCAACGATTCTTGTGGTTTGGGCGCAACCAGCACTGGGGTAGAGGAAAGGTATTTCTTCAAATCTTGCAGCGCGCCTCGGCCTCTGGGGTCCACTCCATTGGGCCCGCCTTCTTCAAGATCTTGAAAAAGGGAAGGGCACGCTCAGCAGACTTGGAGATGAATCTGCTCATGGCGGCGATGCAACCAGTGAGCCGACGCAATGCACATCCTTGATCCGCTTAGGTGCCTCAATCTGCTCGATGGCCTTGATCTTGTCTGGGTTTGCCTCAATCCCACGCTGTGACAGAAAGAACCCGAGAAGCTTGCTAGACGGGACACCGAAGACACACTTCTCAGGGTTCAACTTGAGGTTGATCTTGCGCAAATTTGCAAACGTCTTTTCCAAATCTTGCACAAGTGTCGCCTTGTCCTTGGTTTTGACCACTATGTCATCCATATAAGCTTCCATATTTCTATGTAGCTGGGGCTCAAAACCAATTTGGACTGCTCTTGCAAAGGTCGAGCCAGCACTCTTCAACCCGAAAGGCATCCGTAAAAAGCAATACATACCACATGGGGTGATGAATGTTGTCTTCTCCTCATCTTCTCTTGTCATGAAAATGTAGTGGTAGCCTGAGTAGGTGTCAAGGAATGATAGCAGGTCACACCCGACCGTGGAGTCAACAATCTGGTCGATGCGCGGCAACATGAAAGGATCTTTTGGATAAGCTTTATTGATATCTGTGTAATCAATACACAGCCTCCACTTCCCGTTTGCCTTGCGCACCACCACCGGATTGGCCAGCCATGTCGGATGGATACCCCTCTCACCAAGCCTGCCACTTCTAGCTTTCTGACCTCTTCTGTGATGAACTCTTGCCTCTCCAAAGCTTGCTTCCTGACCTTCTGCTTGATGGGCCGCGCATGAGGACAGACAACAAGATGGTGCTCAATCACTTCCCTGGGAACGCCGGGAATGTCGGATGCTTTCCACACAAATATCGACATTCGCCCGCAGGAAAGTGACGAGCTCGCCTTCCTATTTGTTATCGAGGGTGGAGCTTATGGTGAAAGCCCCTCCCGTGCCGTCCTCTCTGATGGACACCTTCTTGGTCTCTGATGGTGCAGCTCTGGACTTCTTGATCTTGCCGGTGGAGCTCTCTGGCACGTCCTCGACAGGAGCACAACACTCCGGAGAGGTGCGCTTGCTGGAGTGGGTGCGAGAGGTCTCGTCGGTCTTCTTCCCTCCCGGGACTCCAGCGGAAGGAGCAAGTGCCTTAGCGGCAGCTGCTGCAACTGCTTCCCGGTAGAGTTGGTCGGCGTAGATCAGCGCGTCCTTCTTGTCGGAGGGGACGGTGATGATGTTCATCAGCCCCGGCATCTTCAGCATGTTGTAGGCATAATTTGATGCTGCCATGAACTTGGCGAGTGCAGGGCGATCGAGGATCCCGTTGTAGGGCAAGGGGATCTCAGCCACATCGAAAACAATCCTCTCTGTCCTGTAGTTCAGCTCTCCTCCGAACGTCATGGGCAGCGTGACCTTACCCTTTGGCTGGCTTCTCCTCGGATTGACCCCTTGAAACATGCCCGTCTCTTCGAGGTCTCCATCAGGAATTTGTAGCCTTTTGACCATGATCGGCGAGATCAAGTTTAGACCAGCCCTGCCGTCAACTAGCATCTTTGTCACTCTGAGGTTGCGGATTGTTGGTGCGACCAACAACGGCAAACACCCGACCGCAGTTGTGCGATCAGGGTGGTCCTCGGTGTCAAAGATGATAGGCGTGCTGGACCACTTCAGTGGCTTCTGTGCATTGAGTGACGGCTCCACTGTTGTGATCTCACGCGCCCACTGCTTAAGTTGGCAGTGAGAGGTGTGCAGCGAGGCGCCACCATCGATGCACATGGCCTCTATAGCTTTCTGAAACTCGTGGTCGCCGGACTCGTCGTCCTCGTCATGATCATTGTCTTCCTGTTTCCTATCGTGGCCCCATGCAGGCCTCTCTTGCTGGTTATCCTTGCCATGGTGGTCTCCTTGGCAGCCACGCTTCTTGCCGGATCCTTCGACACCTTCCTGTCCCTTCTCCTTATCCCACCTCTCATATTTAGCTTTTTGCTTCTCAGCAAGCAGCTCAACTTGTCGGCAGTTCTGGAGGTCGTGGCCTTTGGTGTGGTGGATCTTGCAATACTGCTTATCGGAGCCCCCTGGCTTGTCGGCAGCCGCCAAGGCCCGGCAAGCGGCACACCTGGAAACTTCCTTGCCGGGGTCACTCGCCTTGGCCTTCTTGGTGGTACCGGTGTCATCGGACCCCTCGACAGCAAGTATAGCCTTGCCCTTGCGCTTCCTGTTATGGCGCCGACCCTTCTTCGTCGGGGCAGCGGTGTCGTTATCCATGGAGTCGGTTTCCGCGCCGGCGTCCTTGCCGGGGTACTTCCTCCACTCTTCTGCCCGAGCGCACTTGTCGGCCAGAACATAAAGTTCGGCCACATCCCTGACCTTGTTCATCGCCAGCTCCTCACGCATCTTGCGGTTACGTACATTCTGATGGAATGCACTGATTACAGCGGCGGGATGAACGTCTGGGATGTTGTATTGCACTCGGCTGAACCTTTGGATGTACTTGCGCATGTTTTCTCCTTCCTTCTGGTGGATGATATGCAAATCGCTTGCCTGGCCATGAGCTTGATGGCCTCCATTGAAGGCGCCAACAAACTCGTGGCACATGTCCGACCAAGAAGAAATGGAGTCCACCGGCAAGTGCATCATCCATGACATGACATTGGGCTTGAGTGCCAACGGGAAATAATTTGGCAAGCACCTTATCGTCGCAGGCTCCGGCAGCTTGCATCGCGATGGTGTAGATGCTGAGGAACTCTGACGAGTGAGTCTTGCCGTTGTACTTCTCGCCAATGTCGGGCTTGAACATGCAATGGGAGGGCCACTGGAACTGCCGCAGCTCACGGGTGAAGGCCGAACAACCCACCTCGTAGGGTAGGCCATCGTAGCCTCCCGGTGCCGGGTGGTCCATAGTGGGCCCTGCCCACCTGTCTGACTGGTGGCGTGCATCACACCGGCGCTCGATGGTGGTTCGAGCGTCTTCAAGGGCTCGCTCCCGAAGAACTTGACACTGGTCGCAGCGGGTCCGTGGATCGGACGACGCTATGGAGATATCATCGCGAGCGTCCTCGCGACGGATCGACACCCGTGGTGGATGGCATGGGGGAGGAGAATGCACCGTGGCTGGATCGCCCCCAGCCCTTCCACCGCTGGCATGCGGTGGCTCGATGGAGCGACGGCCTACGGGCCCTGCTGGTCGCGGATCATCTTTGTTGGTGATGTCGACGAGGCTCCGGACGGTGGCTCTCCATTCATCAAGCCTCTCTGCAGCAGGAGGAAAGTCGAGGAGCAGCTGTGCGCGTGCCAGAGTTTCTGCTAGTGTGGGCATCGGCGAAAGCTGCATGGACCGTGATGCGCTTCGACTTCTAACTATGTTAGGAGGATCTCTATCATGGCCCTACGGCTGTCCACCATTTTCGCCACCACCTCGGCGTGCATGCTAGCCTTCCTCATCCCAGGAAGGATGCGCGGGACTCTTCCCAGGGTGGCGCCCAGGGTCACCAGCGGGATGGAGCTGCTCATCGCGCACAACTTGGGAAGAACGCGCCATGGGCACCGGTGTTGGTGTCTTGGAGGCCGCCGTGCCACCGTCGGGCGGCACGGCGATGCCCCTGGAGGGCCCCGCGCCGCCTGCGGGGGGGCCAACTCCGTCTCTGGAGTTTGCGGCGTGCGGCCCATCGCCTGACGCACGAACGACGCCGCTCGCCAGACCTGGACTGCCAGGGTGATGTGGGTGTTCGCAGGTCGCGCCACGGGTTTTTTCTGTGACTGGCCCTCTACTGGTCCGCACTGGTACAGGCAGTCCGGTCCCGGATGAACCGATCGCCGTGGTCGTCTTCATCTTGGGAGCCATAGCGACGAAGAGCCGTTTGACTAGCTTCTAAACCGGATTCTCACAACTGCGCCCCCTACCTGGCGCGCCAAAGATGTCGGTGGGAACAACACCTATGGGATCACAAGAATCCCTACTACGGTTGCGGGGCGTGGGGTCATGAGAAGAGCGGGATCAGCAATCAACACAAGCACTCGGGTCGTTTACCCAGGTTCGGGCCGCGAGGTTGCGTAATACCCTAGTCCTGCTTTGGTGTGTATATTTGTGCTCTTGGAGTTCTTGAGCTAGCTACCATGAGTGTGACTTATCCCAGGGTCCGAATCCTTCTCCTGGATGCCTCGGGCCTCCTTTTATAGCCAAGGGGATCGCCACAGTGGCACACATGAGGTGGCATCGGTGTACAGTGTCTAAGCTTATCGCTTAGCCATTACGGGACAAGAGGCATTTAATGCGCCCCTAAGGTGTCCCCCTCACTTTACCGCCACCTCGCCCTGCTTCGACACGCGCCCGGGCCAGCGAGGCGGTCAGCACCATGTAGGCTGGCAGGCTGCTAAGGTGGCGTGGTGGTAGGGCCTTCACGAAGATTTGCATGCCACCACGTAGGCATGTGCTGAGTAGGCTTGGAAGCCTCACGTCGACACGCAGGTGCCTGCCTAGCTGGTGGGCTGGCAATTGCATGGGAGCGGCGGTGGAAACTTGGCGGGCTTGGGCCTGGCTGTGGCCCCACGGATGTCCTCGGCAAGGGCCTTGTCGGGGCCCCGGCAAGGGTCTTGCCATGACATTGTGGTCGTCCTTGGCAAGGATCTTGCCGGAGGTCTTGTGGGTTTCCTCGGCAAAGATCTCGCCGAGGTTCGTCGTCTTCTAATCCTCATTTGACTTGGAGTGTTCATGATCTTCACAAAGATTTGCATGCCATCATGGACGTGCCTCCCGATCCTTGGTCCCAACATGGTTGGTGGTGTTGGAAAACCTGGGAATCAAGGGTGGTGCGCTCCGCTGGCGTTGGGCAAGTTGCCCCGACAAGGGTCTTGTCGGGGCCGTGGAGGCCGCCCCGGCAACGGTCTTGCCAGGGGAGCCCACCTCGCCCTCTTGCTCTTCGTGTCTCTATCTTGGCGTTGCTTTGACTATCTTGCGGCTTTGACTCCTCCCTCTGCCCTACTAAGCATGGCCGGGGCGCGGATCTGACTGCCCGTGCACAAGTAAGGGGTACAAAGGAGTGCCCCTACTTTAGTACACAGACACTCTATGTGCTTCACTTAAATCTTTTAAGCTAGGCAGTTGCTCTAGTACTTCACTTATATCTTTTTAGCACAGCGGTGGTTATATTTTGAAGAAGTAAACTCTCATGCTTCACTTATATTATTTTGAGAGATGAAAATTCTCAAGAAATATTTATGTTCTCATGCTTCACCTAGATCTTTTTGAGAGTTAAGAATAGCAATCACTACTAGAAAACATGGTACTAGTCCCGGTTCCAGAGGGCCTTCAGTCCTAGTTCTAAAACCGGGACACGGGACTAATTTAGTCCCGGTTGGCTTACGAACCGGGACTAAAGGGGCTCCACGTGGCCACTGTGGGGCGCCCAGGCAGGAGGACCTTTAGTCCCGGTTAGTAGCACCAACAGGGACTAAAAGGCAGCCACGTGTCAGCAGCTCATAGGCACTGGTTTTTTTGTTTTTTAAGGGTGGTTTAGGTGTTTCATATTCTGTTAGCTATAGCTACTACATATAGAAAGAAGTGACCTCTCTTTCTCCATGCTTGGTCAACGATAGCTACTACATATAGAGAGAACTCGATGCTAGCTAGTAAGCAAATGAAGGAACCATTAATTACACAACATCGTGATCATGAACATATATAAAGAGAAGTGACCTCTCTTTATTCGTGCTTGGTCGAACAACAAGTTTTCGTATATCTATCCGATGCTACTACATATATACAATATAACATCTTTTATGATCCCTGACATCATCTACCGAAAATCCATTTGAATTTCCACATGGTATTCTCCCTTTTCATGTATGATGTGGTCAAGAAAGAATACCACCAATTCCTCTTGAATTGCTCGTATGCGATCATGTGGTAGGTGTTCATTCCGCATCTGCCAGATCTAATTTAAAGAAGGGGGTCAATACATATATATGAATGAAACTCAACACAATTGATTGTAATAAAATAAAATTGTGAATATCTTTTACGTACTTCATATTGTTTGTCAGAGTAGCCATGCTCAGAGGTCGAGTGGCGAATGAACTCGCAAACATAGTATCCACATAAATCATTCCCGCCTTCCTGCCACAAGCACTTTACGAGAATAGAGTTCAATCAAACTGATAATCAAGCATGATAAATGGTATTGATGAAACTAGAATCGATGAGAGATGCGTGGAACTAGCTAGTACTACTTACTTTGGGATGTGTAAATCGCAGCTCCTTCTGCAGATCTAGAACCGTTCCGGTGAACTTTTTCCAAACCCTGCCAGGCAAAGAAAATGATTACTTGATATCAGGAAATGAACGAAAGTTGCCAATAACAATAATGATTGAACTTACTTCTGGAGCATTGCAGTCATGTCTGCACAATCCTAGGGATCTTTACGTCTCGAGTCTAAGATAGTTACTACTCCCCCGTCAAGCTTAATGGATAGCAGAATAAACTGGAACCTGCACACGCATAACTCATCAATTACATTACTTAATCTCGAGTAAGCGAAACCAAATATGGACAAGATAGTAACACTCACTTGAAGTTGTCAGGAAAGAGTATTGTCCCTTTGTGTTGATGTCGAAGGAACGATTGTAGAAATTTTTTTCCAGTATCTTCAACTCTGTTTTGTATAGTCCATTCATTTACGGTATTTGGGCTAATGAACCCAAAGTCATAGATTTGTCCTTTTTGCATTCGGCGATCTTCAATCTGCATAATATAGTGAGGATAATTATATATGCATGCAATGAACGAGCTGAGCTAGAGACTTAATTACAGAAGTAATATTTACAGACAGAAGCAAGTCATGAGTTGTTTGTCGAGGGTGTATTGATTGAATAACTGAAATAATTCCACAAATTCAACATGTATCACCTCAACTCCAACGAGTTCATGCTCATCTTTAATTCTAGCAATATACTGTTGGTCCCAGACTTCCTACAGGTTTCCATGTACCAGTCATGCAATCTTTGCATCATCGTTGTTAGAGGAGGATGATCAGGTTTGACGAGAGGCTTCCCATTCTTGTATCTAAAGATCTCTACTACCTCAGCCATTTCAAACTATACATCATCTCCCACATAATCACCAAGAGTGGTACCGGGCAGTAGCCCTGGATGATTAGCGATATCGCTAGACACATTGAGCGGGGGGCACGATTGCTTCTCCTGTAAGCCGAGCTGGGGAATTGTTTTCCCACTTCATCATTTTGCTTCTCTTGCAGCACTGGTAGTACTTCCCGACCATGGCGCTTCATCATATGTCTTTTCAATACAGCGGTAATAGTTGGATTGCGGCGGAGGCGATGGTGGTCGCTTAAGGGCATCCAGAGTGCGCTTCGCTTTCACAGGATCTGTTGTTTCCTTTGGAGGTGGACATTTCCATTCAAAATGGGCCTGCACTTTGGCAGCACTGATGTCCGTGTTTTCCTCGTCAGTCCTCTCATATGGTAACTTTGCAGGAGCCTTGAGGCGTGGACCAAATTTGAATTTCTTCCTGCCTCTTGTATTACTAGCTGTCGAAGCGGCGGCATCTCTCTTCTGTCGTTGCTGAGGCAGCGGAGTTCGCTAATGCACCGGAGAAGGTGGAGTATGCCGGAGGAGGTGGAGTCCACTGACGTGCTGGGGACAGCTGAGGCGGAAGAGGACTCTGCTGAGGGGCCTCATCCGGATGATCTGTCTGCTGAGGGGACTCATCTAGCTAACAGCCAGAGGTGATGGAGGAGGAGGAGGTGGAGTCCAGTTTGGAAGCTTGATGTACTCCTTTGTCCATGGATAGGTACTCCTTAAAGCATTTTCCAGATGAATCTACCCTTCACTTGTAGGGTAGTCAAGCTCTAGCCCCTTAAATCACTCCATTATTTCATCCACCATCACAATCGCATAGCCATGTGGATTCGGATGGCAACAGAAAGTTCCCTCAGCTCGAGGAGGTACAACAGAGTCGAGCGCTGCCTTCAAGTTCAGGTTTTGGCATTTCATCATTAGCACATAATGTTCAACCGCCGTGATACTATCCACAGGGTAGAGAGGAGCTGTGAAATCAGGTTGAACAAGCCCCGTGGAAGCCATACTGCTTCTCTGCTGAGATGGTGGGGTAGCTTCTAGGGCAGCGTCGAAGGCAGGATCTTCGTCTCGCTGAGATGGTTGGCCGGCAGCTCGCTGGCTCTCAAGTTCCTCTAGTTTTGCTAATCTTGCACCGAGCTTCTGCATTTCGCTTGCTCCCCGTTTCTTCTTTCTCTCCCAGCTTCTGTAACCAACACTGTCGGGAAACCCATGCAACCATGGAACGGAGCCTGATGTGCCTCATGTTCGTCCAGGGTGTTCAGGATTCCCGGGGGCCTCTGTCAGCTCGTCCTTCTCTCTGTCGGGGATGAGCGCCCCTTCCTACGCTACTGATACGTCTCCAACATATCTATAATTTATGAAGTATTCATGCTATTATATTATCTATCTTGGATGTTTTATATGCATTTATATGCTTTTTTTTGGGACTAACCTATTAACCTAGAGCCCAGTGCCAATTTCTGTTTTTTCCTTGTTTTTGACTTTTATAGAAAAGGAATATCAAAAGGAGTCCAAACGGAATGAAACATTCGGGAGAATCGTTTTTGGAACAAACGCAATCCAGGAGACTAGGAGTGGACATCAAAGAAGCAACGAGGCGGCCACGAGGTAGGAGGGCGCGCCCAGGGGGTAGGCGCGCCCTCCTCCCTCGGGGGCCCCTCGTGGCTCCACCGACCTACTTCTTTCGCCTATATATATACTCATATACCCCGAAAACATCCAAGAGCACCACGAGATCGGGAGTTCCACCGCCGCAAGCCTATGTAGCCACCAAAAACCAATCAGGACCCTGTTCTGGCACCCTACCGGGGGGGAATCATCACCGGTGGCCATCTTTATCATCCTGGTGCTCTCCATGACGAGGAGAGAGTAGTTCACCCTCGGGGCTAAGGGTATGTACCAGTAGCTATGTGTTTGATCTCTCTCTCTCTCTCTCTCTCTCTCTCTCTCATGTTCTTGATTTGGCACGATCTTGATGTACCGCGAGCTTTGCTATTATAGTTGGATCTTATGATGTTTCTCCCCCTCTACTCTTTTGTAATGGATTGAGTTTTCCCTTTGAAGTTATCTTATCGGATTGAGTCTTTAAGGATTAGAGAACACTTGATGTATGTCTTGCATGTGCTTATCTATGGTGACAATGGGATATTCACGTGATCTACTTGATGTATGTTTTGGTGATCAACTTGCGGGTTCAGTGACCTTGTGAACTTATGCATAGGGGTTGGCACACGTTTTCGTCTTGACTCTCCGTTAGAAACTTTGGGGCACTCTTTCGAAGTACTTTGTGTTGGTTTGAATAGATGAATCTGAGATTGTGTGATGCATATCGTATAATCATACCCACGGATACTTGAGGTGACATTGGAGTATCTACGTGACATTAGGGTTTTGGCTGATTTGTGTCTTAAGGTGTTATTCTAGTACGAACTCTAGGATAGATCGAACGGAAAGAATAGCTTCGTGTTATTTTACAACGGACTCTTGAATAGATCGATCAGAAAGAATAACTTTGAGGTTGTTTCGTACCCTACAATAATCTCTTCGTTTGTTCTCCGCTATTAGTGACTTTGGAGTGACTCTTTGTTGCACGTTGAGGGATAGTTATATGATCCAATTATGTTATTATTGTTGAGAGAACTTGCACTAGTGAAAGTATGAACCCTAGGCCTTGTTTCGAAGCATTGCAATACCGTTTTCGCTCACTTTTATCATTAGTTACCTTGCTGTTTTTATAATTTCAGATTACAAAAACCTATATTTACCATCCATATTGCACTTGTATCACCATCTATTCGCCGAACTAGTGCACCTATACAATTCACCATTGTATTGGGTGTGTTGGGGACACAAGAGACTCTTTGTTATTTGGTTGCAGGGTTGTTTGAGAGAGACCATCTTCATCCTACGCCTCCCACGGATTGATAAACCTTAGGTCATCCACTTGAGGGAAATTTGCTACTGTCCTACAATCCTCTACACTTGGAGGCCCAACAACGTCTACAAGAAGAAGGTTGTGTACTAGACATCAAGCTCTTTCTGGCGCCGTTGCCGGGGAGGCGAGGTAAGCGACACTAACACCCCGTCAACTAAGCTCTTTTCTGGCGCCGTTGCCGGGGAGGTGAGTGCTTGAAGGTATATCTTTTGATCTTGCAATTGAATCTTTTTGTTTCTTGTTTTATCACTAGTTTAGTCTATAAAAGAAAATTAAAAAAATGGAATTGAGGGTGCCTCATATGCTTCATCTTTTTATTATCTTTCGTGAAAATGACGGAAAGGAAAATTGTGCTCAAGTGCTAGAAGAAGAAATCTATAAAAATGTTTGGCACTAAATCTTTGAATGATGAGCATTATTGCAATGTTGATAGTATGAACTCTTTGAATATCCATAGTACTAATGATGATTGCACTAGTCATGATGAAAATGTCTCTTATAAGCATGTCAACTTTTGTGGAGTGCATAGAGTTTGCAAGTACACACCAAATAGGGAAGATAGATTTTGCAAGAGGCATAAGTATTTAGAAACTAAATGGTTGCAAGAAAGGCTAGATGTTTGTGGTGAAAATTTAAATTTTCTTGGCCATCCTTGTGAACTTTGCAATGAATGTGTTCATTTAAATATCCAATGCAAATTGTTTCATGATCGAATCGTGTCCAAAAATTGTGATGACTTGGTTTCCCTTGCGCATCATAATGAACTTAGTTTTCTTCTGGGTTATGAAGAAATGAAACGTATAACTAAGGATATTCCAGAATTTGCGCTTGAAACAGTTCTTGATTTTGATCTAGAGGAAATTTATATGTATTGTGCGGTGAATTGCATTGAAAATCCTTTATATTGCCAATTACATAAAGACAAGAAAACAAATAGAATATGAAGAGGATACTAATGAAAGGGAAGAGACTTCCCAATGTTCTCCTATTATTTCTTATGATGAATCAGGTAACGAGGAGGATCCTTCTATTCAACCAATCTCATTAATAAGGAGCTCCAGAAATAGGATTAAAACCACACATGATGCAAAGAAGAAAAAGGGAAGATGGAGAAGCAAAGATAAAAAGGTATCCCTCCCAAATGATGTTGCTCCTATTACTCATTGTGATGATGATAATTGCTATACTATTGGTGCTATCCATACAATTTATGATGAGAGTGATTATGCTTATGATATGCAAAGGCCCAAGCTTGGGGATGCTATGTTTGATGAGAATGGCATGTCTGAGAATTTATTTGCTGCAATTAATGTTTGTCCCAAGCTTGGGGATGCTATGTTTTATGAAGATGATATTTTTGAACCCCCAAGTTTTGGTATGCAAAATTATTATGATGATAGCATGCCTCCTACTTATGATGATTATATTGGTGAAAGTGGGTTTGGAAGAGTGTCAACTTTAAGAAGTAATGATCCCACTATTTTGGTGGGTGTTGAATCTTATTGTGACAATTATGAAAGTGGATTAGGAGAGGTAATGACTTTATTTAGTAATGATTCCACTATCTTGGAAGATGTCTCAATTGATTATGATGAGAACAAAATTGCTACTTATGATAATTATTGTGATGATACTTATGTTATAAAAAGTAGTGATGATTATATTTACAAAACTTGTCATGATTATGATTACCCTTTTTCTAAACATTACTCTTTTAATGTGGAAACAATTTATAGTATTCGAGTTTCTTATGATACTCCCACTATTCCGAATGAGAAATTTTTTGCTTATGTGGAGAGTAGTAAATTTTTTATGCTTGTGCATCATGAAAATAGTGTTTTATGTGATAGTTATATTGTTGAATTCATTCATGATGCTACTGAAATTTATTATGAAGGAGGAACATATGCTTGTAGGAATTGCAATAATATCAAGTTTCCTCTCTATGTGTTAAAAATCTTGAAGGTATGCTTGTTTTGCTTTCCTATGCTAGTTGATTCTTGCCATAAGTTGTTTGTTCACAAAATCCCTATGCATAGGAAGTAGGTTAGGCTTAAATGTGTTAGTCATATTCTTCATGATGCGCCCGTTATGTTTCAATTCTTATCTTTTATGCGAGCATCATTGAAATCATCATGCCTAGCTAAAAGGCATTAAAGGAAAACGCTTGTTGGGAGACAACCCAATATTTACCCCTACTGTTTTTGTGTGTTCACATGATTAAGATACTGTAGTAATTTTATATCTTTTGTTTCAATAAAGTGCCAAGTAGAACCTTTGGGAAGACTTGGGTGAAAGTTAATGTGATCTTGCTGTAAAAAAACAGAAACTTTGCGCTCACGAGATTAGCTGCCATTCTTTACTGGAGAGTGATTTTAAGTTGATTCTTCTTTAAGAAGATTAACAGACAAATTAATCACGTCCAAAATTTTATTTCAGAATTTTTTGAGTTACAGAAGTATTTGAAAGTTACAGATTGCTACAGACTGTTCTGTTTTTGACAGATTCTGTTTTCTATGCGTTGTTTGCTTATTTTGATGAATCTATGAGTAGTATCGGAGGGTATGAACCATAGAGAAGTTGGAATACAGTAGATATTACACCAGTATGAATTTAGAATGAGTTCACAACAGTAACTAAGTGGTGGTTTTATTTTCTTATACTAACGGAGCTTACGAGTTTTCTGTTGAGTTTTGTGTTGAGAAGTTTTCAAGTTTTCGGTAAAGATTCGATGGACTATGAAATAAGGGGTGGAAAGAGCCTAAGATTGGGGATGCCCAAGGCACCCCAAGGTAATATTGAAGGACAACCAAGAGACTAATCTTGGGGATGCCCCGGAAGGCATCCCCTCTTTCGTCTTCATTCATCGGTAACTTTACTTGGAGCTATATTTTTATTCACCACATGATATGTGTTTTGCTTGGAGCGTCAATCTTTTTAATTTTGTTTTGCTTGCTGTTTGAATAATATCCCAAGATATTAAATTCTTAAATGTTAGAGAGTCTTCTCATAGTGACATAATTATTCAACTACTCATTGATCTTCACTTATATCTTTTTAGAGTAGCTTGTCATTTACTCGTGTGCTTCACTTATATCCTATGAGTAAATGGTTGAATGAGTTGAATATCATAAATCTGAAATTATATATGTTTCATATGCTTATCCCATAGGGAGTAATGACTTCACATATAAGAAGTAGAAGTGGTAAATTTATTGAAGGTTAGCAAACATTGTATTGGTCACTTGAACAATTCATGAAAGAATATTGAAGGAAGAGAGCTTTCACATATACTATCTTGGACATCTTCTATGATTGTGAGCCCCGTTATTTATTTTCAAACTTGATCAAACTTGTGCACCTGCTAGCATTCACACTTCATAAATTATTTCTTTTATCATTTACCTACTCGAGGACGAGCAGGAATTAAGCTTGGGGATGCTGATACGTCTCCAACGTATCTATACTTTATGAAGTATTCATGCTATTATATTATCCATCTTGGATGTTTAATATGCATTAATATGCTATTTTATATGATTTTTTGGGACTAACCTATTAACCTAGAGCCCAGTGCTAGTTTCTGTTTTCCTTGTTTTTGAGTTTTACAGAAAAGGAATATCAGCTGCCTTGATTGCTGCCTGAAGCTTCTAGATGGGCATTGCAAGTTGCTCGTGCATCCAAACACATTCCCCCGTTTCTGGGTCCAAAGTTCCCCCAACCCCAAAGAACCAAGTCCTTGAACGATCTGGTCAGTGCAATGTCGCTGGTTGGACCCCTTTAGCACGCAGGTCTTGCTCAGCTTTGTTCCACAATGGCCGGGCTTTGTTGTATCCACCCGACCTGGTGCGATGGTGATACTTCTTCTTTGCAGCTTTTTGCTTTTTTGTCAGTGACCTTTTCTTAACCTTCTCTAGTTTCTTGTAGGACACAAATGCGGGCCAGTGATCTCTTATCTTCTCATATCGACTGATGAATTCTGGAGTCCCCTCTTTCTCAATAAACTTTGTGTTCAACTCTTTCTTTCGGTTCTTGAATAGTGCTGCCATCTTCTTAAGAGCAAACGCCTTGATCTTTTGCTCTATAACTGGGTTATTTGGATCCTCCTCTCGCGGGTAGGCTGAAATTTATCATCAGCAAGGTCCAAAGATCATCTTTCAGTCTATCCTGGACATAAGAAACTTCAGGGTCCTTCTTCTTATTCCATTCTTGGACTCTGATCGGGACGCTGTCCATAACAACAACTCCGCACCGATGTACAAATGCATCCTCGGTCCGCTTGGGAGCAATCGGTTGGCCATCTCGAGCGACTTCAGTGATCGTGAACCTTTCATCCTGGCGCAACCTTTTCTTCGGGCTTCGTTTCCTTACGGAAGTTTGGCTCGATCTGAAGGGCTAAAAGAAGAAAGAAGCGTTAATATATGTACATAGAAAACAATTAATGCATCAAGTCAGCACAGGCTTAATTAATATATATATACCTCGCCAGACTTTGCAACAGTTAAGGCTCCCTCCTCCGTTTGGTCACCGGAGCCATGATCATGATCTCCTTCCTCTGCCTTTCAGTCACCGGAGCCGTGATCATGATCTCCTTCCTCCGCCATTCGGTCACCGGAGCCGTCATGATCTCCTTCCTCCTCCATTGTTGGATCATCGGAGCCGTCATCATCTCCTTCCTGACCATCGGTGTCATTGAGAAATGACAAGGGATCACCTCCGCCGCGGATTATATCCCCCAACAACTCTTCTTGTTCTAAATCTCTGTCCATAGTTTCTGCAAATATTACAACATGGCAATATACAAACATGAGAGATGGATTACTGGCAAACATGGACTTAATATCACAACAAGGAATCATATGCATATGAGCAATGGATTAGCGGCAAACATTATCGAGGACTCCTCCTCTCATGTATGATGAGTCGTCCTATATATCTTTCGAGAGAGGATACTTTGCAGACCGCCTCTCTCATGCATGTCTGACGTCCCCCCTAACATCGAAGTTATCGGGGTTATGTTTTAACGACCCCCCCCTCATGTTGAAGTTATCGGGGTTATGTTTTAATGACCCCCCTCATGTGGAAGTTATCGGGGTTATGTTTTAACGATGCCCCCTCATGTATTGCTATGAACAAAAAACTTTCTATGAACATCGTTGCTCATATATCAATGCATAGATCCATGGATCATCATTTCTCATATATCCATGGATCATATATAAGAACTTTCTATGAACAAAAAACTTTATATGAACAAACAAAGCATTCATCAATGGACAAAAAAATCTGTGAACAAAAAAAATCATACATCAATGCATACATCCATGGATCATCCATACATCTGCATATACATACATACAACATACATACATGCATCAATGGACAAAAAAATGTATGAACAAAAAAAGCAGAGTAGGCCGGGGCGGTAGCGGCGGCGCGGCAAGTAGAGCAGGGGCACAACGCGGCAAGCAGAGCAGGGGTAGTGGCGCGGGGGAAGGGGGCTCACTTGGGGTGGCGTCGGGGCAGGGCGAGGGCGCGGGGAGCAGCGCCAGCATCGGGGCAGGGCGCGCGTCGGGGCAGAGGGCGTGGAGGGCGTTGGCGAGGGCATCGACGGCGAGGTGGAGTAGCCTGACGACGTCGATGGGGCAGAGGGCAGCGAGCTTGGGCAGCCTGGCGGCATCGATGTGCTCGGCGTCATCGGGGGCAACTGCAGATGAACTCTAAAAAATTCTTAAGTTCCTGCTTATATATCCAACCATTTCGTCCCGATTGGTGGCTCCAACCGGGACCAATGCCACGCTATCACTACAAAACCAAAGGCATATCTGTGACATTTTGGGCCGAACGAATTTTTTTCCTGTCATGCTTATGAGACTTCTACGATGATAATTGTGACAAAACCTGGTATCATCATAGATGTGGTGGGCTCCTACATCTATGACAAAAAATCATGATATAAAATGGCTTTTCGTCCTGGGTGGGCCGAAGACGCAACTGCATGACATTCTTTGGGCCATCCATGACAGAAAAAATTGTGGTAGAAGTGAGGGCGAGGAAAATATCGGGGAGTTTCCTGTTATGGTCGGTGGTCGGGGCCAAGCGATGCACGGAGGTTTGCACATTTCTCATGTACACGTGCGAGCCTGTGTGCGAGGCATTGGGCTCTAACTAAACCCGAGTAAGGCGTTCGCTTACTGAACCCGAGCGATTGCACTGGCTATGCGTTACTGAACCCGAGCGATCGACGGATCCTTGGCTGTTAACTGAACCCGATCGAGTGACTCCTTCGCTACTGCTGCTAATTGAAGCTGATCGAACCTGTTGCCTCTTGATGAATAGTGACTGTTTTTGGGGGTTGGATGAATAGTTCCCGGTGGGGGTTGGATGAACAGGACCCCGTGGTAGTAGAGGCCATTGCCGCTGGATGAACAAGACCCCGATCGAGAGGAGGCCGCCACATACCTGAGCCGGCTGGGGCTGGATGAATAGTTCCCCATGGAGGGCTGGTTGAATAGGACCCCGTGTGGAGGGCTGGTTGAACAATAGTCGGTGGAGGCTAGATGAACAGGACCCCGTGGAGGGCTGGTTGAATAGTAGCCAGTGGAGGCTGGATGAACAGGAGCTCATGGAGGCAGGAGGGAGACTCCATGGATGAACGGTAGCAGGTGGAGGCTGGACGAGGTCAACAGTGGATGAACAGTAGCCCATTGAGGCTGGAGCAAGGCAGTAGACGGTGGATGAAGAATAGCCCGTGGAGTCCCGTTTTGCGGTACGCCACACCCCTCCTGATGAACAGGACCCCATTTCGATCGTAGGAGGTCAAAGAGAAGTCTGTTTCCTCTGTTTTGCGGTACGTCACACCCCTCCCAATTAAAACGACCCTGTTTCGACCATAGGAGGTCGAAGAGAAGTCCCTTTCCTCTGTTTTGCGGTACGCCACACCCCTCTCGATGAACAGGATCCCGTTTCGATCGTAGGCGGTCGAACAGAAGTCTGTTTCCTCTGTTTTATGGTACGTTACACCCCTCCCAATTAAAAGGACCCCGTTTCGACCGTAGGAGGTTGAAGAGAAGTTTGTTTCCTCTGTTTTGCGGTACGCCACACCCCTCTCGATGAACAGGATCCCGTTTCGACCGTAGGCGGTCGAACAGAAGGTTGTTTCCTTAGTTCTGTGGTACACCAGGCCTCGTTTGGGCTGTTCCGTCCAAGTCGGTTGGCTCCCGATGAACAGGACGCATTCCGTCGCCTCCTGATGAACACGACAGAGTTTCTTCATTTCGACCCAGCTAGTTGGCTGCCGATGAACAGGATGCTGTTGCTGCCCTCCGCTACCTCTCCATGTACGCGAGCCCTGGCCATACGTATGGACGAGTAGGCGTTCAAGACCCCGCCCGTATGTACGTACGTGGTCGTATTTACTTTCTTGCACCCTGGCTGTATGTATGTGTCCAAGATATAGACGGGATTGCATGACATGCTACGTCCACGCCTCTACTACGACACATGCCCTTCCTTACTCGGCCATGGTTCATCGCTGCAGCCTGCAGACAGACCGATCGACCAGTATGTACATACACGTTCATGACTAGACAGACAACCCTACCCTACTGGAATCAGGGACTTTGCTGTCAGCCGTTTCTTTGCCATCTGCTAACTGATGGCAATGACGGTCTTTGCCATCCTCTTGACGAAAACGGACGGCAAAGAAGTAGCTGACGGCAAAGAAATTTTTTGCCGTCTGCACAATCTTTGCCGTCAGCTAGCTGATGGCATAGAACCTTTGTTGTTCGCTAGCTGACGGCAAAGAGGTCGGGTGGACCGTTGGCAAGAGCAACCTAATGGCCACTTTCTTTGCCATCCATTGGCTGATGGCAAAGAATCATTGCCGCACTACAAAAAAAGACATATCCATGAAATTTTGGGTCGAACGAATTTTTTTCTGTCATACTTATGACACTTCTATGACGATAGTTGTAACAAAACCCGGTATCATCATAGATGTGGTGGGCTCCTACTTCTATGACAAAAAATCATGATAGAAAATGGGCTTTTCGTCCTGGGCGGGCCGGAGACGCAGCTGCATGCATTCTTTGTGCCGTCCATGACAGAAAAAATCGTGGTAGAAGCGAGGGCGAGGAAAATTTTGGCGAGTTCCCAGTTACGGTGGGTGGTCGAGGGCCGAGCGATGCATGTTTCTCTCGTACACGTACGTGCATGTGTGCAAGGCATTGGCTCTAACTGAACCCGAGCGAGGCGTTGGGCTCTAACTGAACCCGAGCGATTGCACTGCAGGCTACGCGTTACTGAACCCGAGCGATCGATCGATGGCTGTTAACTGAACCCGATTGAGCGATTCCTTCACTACTGCTGCTAACTGAAGCCGATCGATGCTACCTTTGGATGAACAGTGAGCATTGCGGGGGGTTTGGATGAACAGTGAGTGGTGGGGGTGGATGAACAGGACCCTGTGGTGTTGCCTCTAGATGAACAGGACCCCGATCGATCGAGCCGGTTGGGGCTGGATGAACAGGACCCCGTGGAGGGCTGGATGAACAGGATGACCCCATGGAGGGCTGGATGAATAGTAGATGGTGGAGGGGTGGATGAATAGTAGCCCGTGGAGGGGTGGTTGAACACGAGCCCGTGGAGAGGGGTGGTTGAACAGTAGCCGGTGGAGTAGCGCGCGATGGAGGCTGGATGAACAGGAGCCCATGGATGAACAGTCGCAGGTGGAGGCTGGAGGAGGTCGATGGTGGATGAACAGTAGCCCGTGGAGGCTGGAGGAGGTCGACGGTGGAGATGAACAGTATCCCGTGGAGTCCCGTTTTGCGGTACGCCACACCCTTCCCGATGAACAGGACCCCTGTTTCGACCATAGCGCTCCAACACAAGTTCGTTTCCTCCGTTTTGCGGTACGCCACACCCCTTTCGATCAACAGGACCCCATTTCGACTATAGGAGGTCCAACACAAGTCCGTTTCCTCCGTTTTGCGGCACGCCAGACCCCTCCCGATGAACAGGATCCCGTTTTGAATGTGGCCGGTTGAACACTAGGCCGTTTCCTCCGTTCTGCGGTACACCAGGCCTTGTTTCCATTGCCTGTTCCGTCCATGCCCTCCTGATGAACACGACGACGCATTCTATTTTGACCGAGCCGGTTGGCTCCCCATGAACACAACGACGACGCTGTTTCTCCATTCCGACCCAGCCATGTACATGAGCGCTGGCCGTACGTATGCGCGACTAGGCAATCGAGACCCCGCCCGTATGTACGTACGTGGCCGTATTTACTTTCTTGCACCCTGGCCATTGTACATATGTGTACATGCTACGTGCGCGCCTCTACTACGACACGTGCGCGCCTCTACTACGACACATGCGCGCCTCTACATCGACCAGTATGTACGTACACGTTCGCGACCAGAATGACAACGCTACGTATGCTTCGACCAGGTGGGTCCTGACTGTTAGGCACTTCCTTGCATGCGAAGATGTACCTAGTGGGTCCCAGCAGTCAGGGGGGCGAATCGTTTTTTTTGCCCGGATGCACTTCCTTGCGTGCGAAGATGTAGCTGGTGGGTCCCAGCATTCAGGGGGCGAATCATTTTTTTGCCCGTAATATGGATGCACTTCCTTGCATGCGAAGATGTAGCTGGTAGGTCCCAACAATCAGGGGGGAAATGTTTTTTTCACGAAATATGATGGCCCGTCCGGTGGGTCCATGCTGTCAGGTGGAGGAATCATTATTTTCCATGTAATAAGGAGGCACTTCCTTGCTGCGGCCGTGGACCCAGCTGTCAGCCTCTCCACGTACAGTCCACATCCGATGGAAGTCGTTCCTTGACCACATTGACCACACCGCACCGAGAGCACCAGGGCGGTAGACAACAGTGAGGCCTAGGAAGGGGACAACGCGGAGCCGGGGAAGACGCGACAGTGGATGCCCACGCGGAGAGGAGTACGAGGGTTCACTGGTTCGGCTGCGGTGTGAGGCTGCCGTCCCCACAGAATAACAGGGGGTGTGGGTGAGTAGAGGGATGGCCTGGCCAGCAGTGGCAGTAGTAGGGGGCAGTGAGGCCTCCGCGGCATCACAGCCAGCCACGGGAGGCAGGAGCACGCGGCACGACCGGCGCTGGTTTGGGCGGCTGGAGCAAGAAGACCAGAGGTTGAAGACGCACTACGGTCGTTGGATGAACATCGTACGGTAACAGGACCTAGAATCGTTCATATTGACTAAGTTGACAAAGCCCTCCGTCCCCGTCAACTTGGTAGGCCCACAAGTCAGCCTCCCACTATGCTGGGTTCTAGCTGGAAGGGGGAGTATTCATTTTTTTGTGCGTAATAAGGAGGCACTTCCTTGCGTGTGAAGATAGCTGGTGGGTCTGACCTGTGAGCGGGGGGCACATTTTTTTTGCAAAATACAGAGGCCCTTCTGGTGGGTCCCAGATGTCAGGTGGAGGAATCATTATTTTGCACGTAATAAGGAGGCATTTCCTTGTGTGCGGCCGTGGACCTAGCTGTCAGCCTCTCCACGCATAGTCTACTTCCGATGGTGTCATTCGTTGACCACGTTGACCACGCCACGCCGAGTGCATCCAAGGTGGTGGACGACGGCGAGGCCCCGGACAGCAACGAGCCGGAGATGGGAAGACACGGGAGTAGAGTCGCAGGCAGAGAGGTGTACGAGGGTTAACTAGTTCTAGTGCGGTGTGGTTCGGCAGTCGATGGAGAAGAACTGGAGGTGTGGAGGGGTGGAGGGATGGCCTGGCCAACGGTGGATTAGCGCTTCACAGTGAAGCGTGCTAAGCAGAGCTGCTAGCAGCAGGAGGTGGGAGGTGGTCCCGACGGCACTGGAGGAAGAAGACGAGAGATTGAAGATGGATGCTGGTCGTTGGATGTAAATCCAACGGCTAACATGTCAGAATCATTTATTGACTAAATTGACAATGACTTGCGTTGGCTTCGACCTATTGGCCCACATTTCAGCCTCCAAAAATGTGGCACGTATTCAACCCATTTTTTTCAAAATTTACAGTCTTTTTTTGCGTGGTAGAATTTACAGTCAATTTGATCTTTTTTTTTGAATTATTGTCCATTAGCTGGGCTGGGTGAACAAATAATGTAGCGTCCATGCGGCCCATTTATTTTTTTCCTAAAAAATTATAGGCCATTTGCATTTTCTCGAAATACACGATTTTGCTGGGCTGATTCTAATTATAATGTTGGGTTGGGCCAGCAATGTTATCAAAAAGTAAAAAGGGGCTGAGAATTTTGTTATAAATATATTTAAATAATAAGTGATATTATTACATTCGTCCTTAAATCTTACCAAGCTTTTGTACACAATCACTAGGATTTTTGTGCCAAAACAATCCAGGATTTTATTGTTAAGAAATTATATTTATAAGTTAATAAGATGTGGGATATTGTTTTCTTACATATGTAAGTATCTGTTAAATATATGATGACAATAAAAATAATACATAATAACATATAAAATAATTTAAATATATATAATATAGTTAGAAGGGAAACATAAGTTGGACTTGGCATTCCAATTTCTTATATAGAAAAATAGAACAGACCTCTGCGTTTTCTTCAAAAAATACATAAATTGGGCTGCCAATGTTTCAGGAAAAATAAAACCTCGGATGGGAGGTACATAGGCCGGTCGATACATGACGGCCCTCAAGAAAATACAAACATGCCTATGGACCTCCCATCCGAGGTCATGGGCTGCGCATGTTAAAAAAGAAAGCCTAGACGGGGCAGCACAAAACCCAGCTGATACTTGCTGCCCCAGTGATAATAAATGATACCTGCCACCTCCCCGGCTTCATTGTGAAATTATCTCCTATAGTAACTACGTTGAAGCACCTAAAAAATGTAACTATGTTGACAAACCCATGGGCCCCAACGTCAGTATAGCATTAGGAGGAAGTATTTTTTATAAGGCACTTGCTTGCGTACGGCCATAGACTTGGTGGGTCCTGACTGTCCGCCTCTCCACATACAGTCCTCTCCAGATTCCTCTCATTTGTTCAGCATGTTCACAACGGCAGACAGCGGCGTTGCGGCGAGCGCACAAAGCCGCAGGAGGGGATCCGACCACCTGAGGAAGTGCCTTATTATTAACAAAACTACGGAACTAGCCTAGTGGCCAAGTGAGACTACCCGACAACTGTTCCACTCGGGTTCGATTCCACCTGTGCAGGGAAAATATCTCCAATTTTTTTGCCTCTACCTTTATTGACATGTGGGTCCCCATTGTCATCTACGCACACCACGTCCAACACTTGCCAAAACTTCGTCCCTCGTTTTCTTTGTGTTTCGCACACTCGACATTGTGTGGGCATTTTGAAAATAACATATCTTTTTGACTGCGCATCATATGAAGATGTGCTATGCATGAATGTTGATCAGCATGATGTTAACTGGCTAGTAGTTCCATTTTCGACCATGAATAAAACTTCCAACATGATGTTAACCCTATTTGAAAAGGCCGTGTTAATATAAATGCTCTGCCTCTGAAAGTTGCAGTTTCTTATCTGAAACTGAACTTGCAGTTTCTTATCTGAAATTGAAACTTGCAGTTTCTTCTCTGAGAATCACATTGTCTGCACTTTTATACTCCTATGAAACTACATTTTTTTAAGTGCTAAAAATAGATCTCTAGAATTCATAAAATACTTCATATGCTCAATACTTCAAATCTGAAATTCAAAAGACATTCATATCTGAAAGTACTCTCAAAATACACAACACAAAACACAATTCACAACCTGCAAATACTGACAACCCTAAGCTCCTCCTGACAATTCACAACCTGCCCGACTATTGGGCTGGGGGGCAGTCCCCTCCTATTCCTCGGCGGCAGACAGCCGCCCCGTGAGATGATGTGAACGGCGAGGGAGAGGATGGCGGGGAAGCACGTCAGGCCAACTACTTTTATCCTCTTGCAGTTGGGTTCGGTCGACGAAGACTCCACCGTCTCGCTCTGGCAAGACACCCTCGCAAACAGCACCCTGTAGATGCTCGATCCTTCAATCTGTGGTGGATGCTCCATCTGGGATCGATACTCCCACCACCGCTCCCTCACGATCGGATTCGGTGAATCTGTTTGCTCCATGGCCTAGAGGAGCAGCTCTATGTACTCCCGCGCGACTCCCTCCGGGAGTATTGCCGCCTTTTCGCTCTGTTGCAGATATTTGGCCATGGATGTCGCCGTCGCCGCTAGTTGGTCCTTGTTGTCAAACCAAGACTGTATCTCCAACATCCTAGCTAGCTTCACAGGGTCGCCGTCTGCGATCCTCACATATCGGTTGTACTCCTCCATCGATCTACTTCTCCACAGCACCTTCACTCGTCGGTGGTGGTTTTTGAATGGAAGAGGAGAGGAGCAGCGCTGGTTTTGGATTAGAACGGGAGAGGAGCGATGCTGGTTTTGGACTGGAACAGGAGAGGAGGGGCTGTGGTTTTGAAATGGAAGAGGAGAGGAGCGGGCGCTGGATTTAGATTGGAGCATGAGAGGAGCGGCGGTTGTTTAAGAGGAGAAGAGCGCAAGAGCAACACTGGTCTTGGAAGTATTTTTTTGTTTTGCGTATTTTGGGTCAAAGTTTGACCACATACTGTATTTGACAAGCAAAATGTGAATGCATGTCACCAAAAATTGTATCATTTGGTTCGTATCTGAATGTACTTTCAAATTATATTATTTTTACAACGTATAACATATATGTTATGTGCGAAAATCATGGTCAATTATGACCCAGAATAAAAGGGAGACTAGTTAATGTGGGGTTGCTTTCTTAATTGAAGGTTAAAATGATTTTGATTTTGATCCAGTCACAGCGCGCTGGCCCTCTTGTCCAATCCAAAATCGCTGCCGCACGCTCCTCTCCCTCTTATCCATTGCAAAACTACCTCCTCTCCTCTCCATCATCTCCATTCCAAAACCACCGTCTCGCCTCTCCCTCTTCTGATCTTCTCCATTGCAAAACCACCTCCTCTCCTCTCCATCATCTCCATTCCAAAACCACCGTCTCACCTCTCCCTCTTCTCTATTGCAAGACCACCGTATCTCCTCCCATCTTCCAAAGCTAGCACCGGACCACTCAGAAGGACATCTATGGAGAGGATGCAGCAGCGAATCAGGCAGATCGCCGGCGGCGACCAGGCAAAGTTAGCCAGGTTGAAGGAGATCCTTACTTGGTTTGACAATGAGTGGGGGATTTCAAGGACGGTGAGGGCCATGTGGCAATGTAAGCGAAAGAGCGAGACAGCGGCGATAAGGGCGGCGATGTACATGTACTCCTCGGCGGCAGTCATGCCGCAGTCCTCCGAGTTCATCGAGTATCTCCTCTGGGCGATGGAGCAGACAGATTCGCCCGAGGCGACAGTCAAGCGGAGGTGGTGGGTGTACGGGTCGAAGGTCGAGCACCCAGAGGATAACGAATCGATCGAGTATGGTGTGCCGTACGTGAGGGTGCAAGCCAGCCAGAGCCACATGAGTATTCGTTCTCCCACCGCAAGATGAGGCCGGATGGCGCGATGTCGCTTCCCCGCTGTTCTCCACGGTTCCCTCGACGCTCGCCTCGTTTCAACGGTGGCGTTAGGGTTTAAGGTAAGCTTCGCACTAACCTAATCTTCCACCTGCTCATGCTTACAATCAGTGTGACAGCTAATGAAAATCATGCTTACAACCAGTCTCCGAGTACTACGCCAATCACCATAAACTGGACCTTTGGGTCAAAGTTGTGACACAGTGTACAAATATAGAAAAATAGATTGGTGCTTCTTTCAGAAAAGAGTACTCCCTAGAAAACTGCCAATATAAGCTACTAGTATTTGGTTAGAGGATTTGCTACCGAGAAAGATCCGTCCACACAGAGCGCCACACATCCCACTGGTGGTAGTGGATGCCAATGCGTGCATGCAGCATGGTTGGTATCAATAATTTTTACTTGGCACACCTTGCACTCTGCATATATGGCGGTTCCATACATACATTTGTGCAGTTCCACCAAAATGCAGCTGAATAACCCTGTTTGCACAGATAATGAAAAAGCGTGATTACATTATAGTGGCACTAGTTTATGAAACACACAAAATAAATAGAAGAAAATATTGCGATAGTAACATAGTATGCCATGCGGCGAGGGCGAGATGGGCCCTGTGACGCCTCATACAGTACGCCCCATACTGGAAATCGTCCCAAGTCTCCCAGATGCACCTTCTACCAGTGATGAACATCAATGTACATCGGTAGTACAAGGAGGCGCCTTGAGACATTCAAATCTCTATTTTTGTACAGATCAACTAAAATTAAGCACCCCAGTTTGCAGAAACACTTAAACATTAACAATGGGACTAGTTGATGAAACATACATTAACAAAGAGAAGCACTTTCTTTATCTACATTGGAAATGAAATGATAGAGAGGACACTCGCTCTATTTTAACTATATTATTACTTCATTTTATTAGTGACACTAGGGTCGAGCAGGTGGCAAACGAGGGGTACCGTGCGTCGCAAGGATGGAGGCCGGGGGTGCTTAGACTAGGATGCTGAAGCTGGCTCTTTCAGTCACCAACATGGATGATTCAATTCATGGGACCTTTTGGTGCAGTTCACCTAAAATGAAGCAATGTCCCGTGAGCTACTTGCTTCTTCTTCATTTTTTTAAGAAAAGGGCTCCAGCCCCGGTTCCATTTCCATCAGAAAATGAAACCCACAGAGCTTCTTCTTCATTAGTTGCAATAAAATTGAGCAACATCAAGGTTGGTTGTGAAGCTCCTGGAATGTTCAACTATAATTTGGATATCATTTATGCAGTTCAACTAAGATCAAGCGTGAAATGTATATCTCTATTTGCAGAAAAAAGGTGGAAAGGAGGGTGACTAACAAGTGATGAAACATGCATCAGATGAAAAGAAGCATGTTCCATATCTGAATGGCAATCCTACAAGGACAATAGCAATTTCTAAAGCAGTGGCATTGGTAGATATTAGTGTGGGAATTAGGATTAACTATGACAACCATTAAATGACATTACTTTGGGCACGGGAGAGTAGGCGGACCAGGACACTTGCATTTCTAACAAAAAGAACCAACTTATCTTAATGGGAAATTTAGTAGGACATGTAAAAAAGTGCCATTGATTCATATTACTGGAGGCATTACATTGAAAACAACATTGGTTTAACGTGTCCTTACTTTTAATAGTGGGATTGCTACATTTTACCAGTGGCATTACATAAGAGTGGCTCGGGGCAACAAACATCAGAACAGGATATCTGGGTTGGTCCCATTTTTGTTCGGTATAGCCACCTTATACTGTGTGAGGCTAGCAAATCTAGTGTTGGACTTACTCTGCTGACTTGTCCCCCAGTCCTCACTTTCTTTCCTTTTTCAACCAATAGATCGGGTTTATATTGAGTTTGTACTGCTTTTCCCTTTATTCCCATATTAGACCTAGAGACCAGTTGGATCGCCAGTCTCTGCTACTTTTCGCCCCCATTATTTCCTCTTTCGACCAAGTCCTAGATTCAGGTAACAAATCTTTCCCCACCCCCACCCCCTTTCTTCCTTGTTTCAACCAAGTAGTACTAGATTCGAGTGCATGAACTAGTTTTACCTCTTAACCATAAAAAATAGGTGGTTTTCGAACAGCCGATCGATCCTATCTACGAGGGGGCCTGAGAAATGGTAAAAGATACAAATGCAACAACGTCAGGAGCTCGGGAAGTAGAACAAGGCCGGTTTCGAAGGAAGTTATACCTGATGGTCACCGGGATGTCGCTAGGTGGGCGGCGGGAGGCCGGGTCTACCCACACTATGGCAGCGAGGAAGAAGGGGTCGGAGGCCCTCCCTCACCAGCAGTGCTTGGGAGAGAACGACAAGGCAGGCTGATAGGGACACACCAGCAGTGGGTAAGAGTCGTCGCCGAGGACGACCGCGTGAACATTGCACCTTCTCACCTTCCCCGGCGGAGAGGATCTGACTGGATCTGTGACCAGCGATAAGTAGAGAGAGAGTGTGTGGCCACCGCTGTCGTGTTTAGATCTAGAGAGGACGAGACAGTGTGAAGAGAGCAACACTAGAAAGCAAGCATAGAGGCTCCTGCCTATATAGTGGAGTACTAGTTTTCTTTTGTTTACTGGAGCCGGCTTGACCTCGTCAATGGCTGTCGAGAAGTCTTCATGCACGTGGACCGGAGGCGCAGTTGTCGTCATTTTGATCTGAAGCACCGGATTATAACATATAATACGAAAAAATGCCACATGACAAGAAATCATAACCTCACTGCCCAAAGGAGACAACATGAATCCCGACGGACAAACTAGACAAGGAACAAAGCTCAAATTAAAGATAAACGCGTAGAAAAGGGGTCCATCGATAGATGTCCTAATTAACATAGCCGGCTTAACTTAGATGGAAGCCGAGTAGTCTTCGTGCATGTGCCCCCAATGACTAGCCCAACTCAGTTGTTGCTGTTTAACCCTCGCAATGATCCGAAGCACATGACACCTAATTTTGCGAGATGACAAGAAACTTTTTTTTAGATTTCTCACCACAACTACAGCCCTATACAACACAACCTGCATGATATGTAGACGATAGCCAATCCAGGCGTGTCTGCTGGAGTCTGGTCACATGCATGGACGAAATGATCTTCCATGTCTTGCAGGGATCGTCCAGGCACCAACGTAGTACAACACTTCTCTAGTACTATTTCTCGTCTCCCTCTTCTATTAAGTCACCCGACTTGCGGGGCCGGGGAGTGTGCCTATGGTCGGTTCTCAATTGCGGTCCCACATGTGTGTGCAAATGCAACATGACGCGCGTTCCATTCAGAGAGCAGCGTGCCAGACCGACCGACCGTCTGGGGTGCGACGCGAATGCGACGGGCGTACTGTATACACCGTACATGTGTATCGCCGTTTTCTAGAGGCTTTGCTCCATGGCGCAATCCATGGATACAAAATTAGTATATTGTACTATTTAAAAGTCGAGGGCAGGGCTTTTCCTGTGCGGTAGGCAGGGCAGTTCCACCTAGTCGGTTCGACAGAGACGCGAGAAGATGAGGGAGTAGGCTGCTGCAAACGTAGGGCTGTGTGATTTGACAGCGAGTTACTGCTGGACAGGTGGGGGCCAGTGATTTGACTTGCCATTATCATTTTAACTGCGGCGCTATGACCGACGTGAGTCTCCCGATTCCTAACCACCTCCATACAGGTGCCTCTCCCAATGCTGCACCATCTAGTAGAGGCTGGCTCTTGCATGAGAGCCCACTTTTTCCTTGCCTCTCTTTCCTCCACATATGCAAAAATGCCATGTAAAGCGCACTATTGTACTTACTTGCTCCTACATGTGCTAAGCTTTCCACATAGGCATAAAGTCTGATGTGGCAAGTTAATCAAGAAGAGAGAGACTAGTTTGGTGACCCAAGGAAGAAACGGTGCTAAGCGCGTGTACCTAGGTGAAAAGGCAATTTTGAGTCTATAGCTAATTAAATGAAGCAAACTTAGCAACAAAAAACTAATAAGCACACCATTTCATTGGAAGAGGCCACTCCTTGGCAAATGCAATAAATACTACTCCCTCTGTCCCATAATATAAGAACGTTTTTGGCACTACACTAGTGTCAAAAACGTTCTTATATTATGGGACGTTCTTATATTATGGGACGGAGGGAGTAGGAAGAAAGAGATAGAGAGAAGTAAAAAAATACACTTATAGCCAACCTTATAGCTAACCTTGTTGTAGTATGAGTGACTAAGTGATGACATGCCAACATCAGATAGCCTAACGCACCGTGTTAAATCTCCAAGGGCGCGAGCGATGCGACGGTCATGGTAGGCGCGACCATGATACGGGCTGCTGGCAGCCCTTGGATCTGAGATCAAACGATCGCATGCTAAGTGGCTAAAAATTTGCAGAATAACCCTCCAGGATAGGATATTCACCCATAGGTCTAGAATCACGCGATGCAACCGTTCGATCTTAGATCCAAGGGCCCTCAGAAGCCCGTATCATGGGAGAATGGAAAGCCACTACCCTGCCGTTCGCACGCTAGCAGTTCACTCCTACTCGTCCCCGCACGTCCTTTAATATTATGGCGGTTTGCTCCTAGTCGTCCCATCCTTTCACATTACGGCAGTTCCCACTAATCCTAATCCTCCTCCCAAATCCATGACTTCCCAAATCTCCATGATCGATAGTGAGTACAAGGTTAGAACCATCACCGGCGATGAGTTCGACGTCATCTACACCCGTTCTTCCAAGATGGTGAAAAGATGCCTTTCTCACTTCAGATGCATGTTTGAAAACTCAGATGATGAGTGGGTCGCTGGGATAGATGTTGAGTACACCATAGTCCTGGGACGAGAGAAGGATCTAAAGGAGGAAGAGAGGAAGAAGCCCGCTGTGATCCAGGTTTGCGTGCATGACTTATGCTTGGTCTACCACATATGCCATGCCGACGTTGAATGCCTGGATTTTAAGAACTTCCTCGAGAGCAACCTAGTCAAATTCGTTATTGTAGACTTTACGAACGACAAAGAAGTCCTGGGTCGGATAGGCCTCGTTGTAGGCAACCCCTTCGACCTCCAAAAGAATCGGCTGCTGCCCTCCGGTGGCCAACCTTCAATGCTGACCCTGGCAGGAGCCATGGTTCATCTTTCGTACGGTAAACTGGAGAAACCTCATTACATGTTTCATCGTCATGCATGGCAGCGGAATGTACTAGATATAGACCACATCCACTACGCTGCAATGGATGGCTACCTTTGTTTCAATATCTACAAGGGTTGGATGAAGAGCAAGAGCCAAGTGTGCGATTCAAGCAAAGAAGTATCGTCCAAGAGGAAGAGGGACAAGGATGAAGTCGAGGACGTGGACGAGGACTCCGAGTAAGGTGGCAGTGTCGTTGCTCATGGTGGTTCTAATGCAGTGTCTACCGAATTAGTTGCATAGTTTAATTTCAGGTGTGCTTAGTTTAATTTGAGGGGTGTGTTTTGCTGAGCCCCCAGCAGAACTATGTTATGTATCTTCTCGTTACTTCAACTCTTCAGTACGTACATACTAGTATTTCTTACATTTCATCTTTTAGTTGGTATAGTACTACCACTCGTTTCTTCACACTATATACGTACAATATATATGGCCAACATCATATAGCCAGCAGTTTAGTTGTCAAAGAGTTTCAGGGTGCTTAGTTCTATTTGAGGGGTGGGTTGTGCTGGACACCATTATTGTGACTAGCCTTTTTAATAGTACTATATGCATAATTTGGCAACGAGCGCTCTCTATATGTACCACCTTTTTTTTAATTTCAAGTTTTGCTCCATGGCGCAATCCATCGATACTACTATTGTACAAAAGTATACATTTTTTAAAAGGCTAGAGGGCGGGGCAGTATAGCTTTGTCGGTTTAACGAGAGGCGAGGGCCTTTGTGATTTGACGGCTCATTACTGCTGGAAGGCGGGGCCTTGTGATTTGACTTCTCGTATAAATGCGACGATGACCTGAGCAGGAGCAAAGAACCGTGCGGTATACTCAAGTTTTCCACTGGAGTAGTACTACAACGGAGGATCACGAAACACAGCAGCCCAGTGCCATATGGCGATAAAAATGATCTAATTTGCTAGTCATCTCATCGTTAGCATTTTTCTATTCATTCCCTCAAAAAAACATTGTTCTATTCATGCCTCGCAGAGAACGTGACACGTGCGGCGAAACACCCGAAGCAAAATATGAAACACAGGAGCAAAAGAAGAAGGAAGATTATCACCCCAAATGATCTAATTTGCCGCAGAGTCGTAACTGCTTCTTCATCGCCTCCACGACCTCATCTCCTTGCGCGTCTCCTCCGCCATCTTCTTCATTCTGTCCATGACGCGGGATTTCTCGACGCGAGCCTTCATCATCTGTTCCACGGCCGCATTATGTACCTTGACAGCAGTCGGGTGCTTGATGCAGAGCTTCGCCAACTCCTCATTCTGTTCCATGACGAGGGCATGCAGCATCTTCATCGAGGAACTACTATTCTCATGCAGCTTCTTCCAGCCGGCGTTCTTCTCCTTCAACAGGTCGAGCTTGTGGTAGAGCTTCGCCTTGTCCTCCTGAAGTTGCAGGATTTCGCCGGTCGCCTTCTTCTCCGAGGCAATGCTCTTCTTCAGCAGCATCACCAAGCCAGCGGTCAACTCCCCCTGCTTATTGAGCTCAGCGGGCATGTCGTCGAGGCTCTCCTTCAGCAGCTCCACCAAGCCTTGGATGAACTCCTTCTGCTTATTGAGGTGCTTATTGAGATGATCGGGCATGCCGTCAAGGGATAACGACTCCAGCGCCGCTGGCCCGGCATGTTTGCCTCCGTGGCTAGGGTGCTCCTCGGAGCCATCGTCTGCCCGTGAGAGATCTTTCGAGGCCTCTGCATTGTGGTGAGCCCTCTTTTTTTCCGTAGCCTTGGTTGCCGCTCCCTTGTTATGAGTAGTTCTCGACCTAGAGCTTTGCTCACCGGCCATGGCAAGGACGGAAGAAGAAGAAGCACTTATGAGGAGGAAAGGTAGAGTAATTTTCAGTTAGGTAGTTCCCCTTTTTATAACCTAAGTGCTAGCACTAGTACTAATACCTGCATAGTGGGAACACATTCAGGTTTGGTACGTACTAGTAGGTGTGAGCAGGCTTTCAAATGGGATGGGAACAAGGTAAAGATTAATTGATGGTTTTGGTTTCGAGGCCCGAAACGGCTCCCGATGAGTTTAGTGGAACATAAATTTCAAGTAGACTACACTGCTCAAATGCGTAAATATTATGTTACTGTCAAAAATTGGCACAAAATACGAAGGAGACCAATGGAAGTGCTACTAGCAACCCATGATTTAACTACTCGCATGCGCGCAGTGGAGTAGTAATGTCTTTCTTCCGCCCTCACATCCACTCAATTTGCATGCGCTGTATTAATTGACCATCAATGAAGTGAACGACTTTACACGCGTCAAATTATCACATGGGGTGGATCTTGGTACAAAATTGCGTCCGCCCGTGTACGCGCTTGTGCATGCGAGGGTTTGAGTGCGTGCGTCTCATGCGTGCACATCTTTGCTTCATGCATGTACCGACAGTATGGCTTAGGGAGGACGAGTACATTCTTCTGGAACCAGCAGCACGTCAATGTGATCAATCCACACAAGGAGGTCGCGACAACGCCTCCACATGTGCCACGTGGCTTCATGAACTGTAAGAGAGACACTGTGTAGCGTGCCATTGGAATTCTAATTTACGTGTTTTGCACATACTCGAAGTACTAGTAAGGTACACGTGCATTGCACGCATCAGATTTTGCAACCAAATTATAAATAAATGCAGCAAGTTCTCCTAAAAAAGCATGTTAGCTCTGAGTCATATATGCCTGATGTAGACCTTCGTTTAATTCTTACAGTTCATCTCATTCAAAATCAATTAGTTTTTATAAAAAAGCTAGGGCCTCATGGATTCGTAGGATTTTCAAAAGGCGGGAATAGGAAAAACATGGGATTATAGTGGAATGTTGTCTTGAATCCTATAGGATTGTACGAGTGTTTGATTGTGCATAGAAAAAATGCAGAATTCTTTCAAAGAGGTTTGAGTGGATGGGATGTTTCCTATGAAATCTAGTACAAATGAATCATATGGTAAAATTCCTATGGTTTACAATCCTACGAATCAAACAACCAAGATAGGAAAAATTCCTAAGGATTAGAATCCTCCGAAATTTCTTTAAGAATCCTTTGAATCAAAGAAGCCCTTAATCTATTTTATGATTCATGGAATTGTGTGTTGTAAAGCATAAAGTAAAAACAAATAATGGCAATTCAACTAGAAAAAAAGTTTGGGCAGTTATGATATGGAAGATTCTAGAACAAAGGAGAACCACTGTTGTTTGAGGTTTGTGCATTATGCTTAAGTTCAACCATGGAGTCTGCTAGATTGTACATGTGGCAAAATCCGGTGGGGGGCTAGAAGATGGTGTGAGGGGCCGAGTGGAGGGAGACTATGAAGGAGTGCACAAGTGCGAGATCGATATTTAGAGAGAGGGGGCGAGAATGTGTGCTGTTGCGCACAGTGGTGGAGCCATGAAAAATAAATGAGCTAGGGGGCCAAGAATTGCTAATCCTTTACGAGGAGGGTAAATTCATGAACTTAAACCATTTTTAGCAGCAATTGTCTAATGATCACATTCATATTAGCCTCGATATATAGTGATGTTATGGGGGGCAGGGTCCTTGCTGCCCCTTGTCTTCACCATTGTGCGCGCGTCTGAGAGATGAAGCGGAAGGCATGGATGATGAGAGGGGGACATTGGATATATAATTAATGTGGGTGTATTAGCTATATATGTTAATCCTATATAGAGAGGTATAGATTGATCGATGTGGACGTGGGAAAGAGGGTGAGACCTCACTTGATATATCGATTGATCGGTTTGTGTGGAAAACTATGAAAGACCTAGATATATACACACAGACATAGAGGAACATCGATCGTTGCGCATGCACACGTGAGAGATAAATAATGCCCGATATGATGGAGAGGGGGATGTGTGTGGGTGTGTGCCTTCATGGGAGACTGACCTGAAGAAAAAGATTGCATGTGTGCGATGGATAATGCCGACTGGTAGTGTGTGTGCATGCATGCACAAGAGAAAGTTAGTGGTACAATTATAAAGAGAAGACGACTGTGTGGGTGTAAAAGACTAGGTGAGGTCATAATCAATGTAAAGTTGGATTCAAATATTTGAATAAGAGATCCTGATGTTTGAAACCCATGCATGCATGAATATAACGGAGATCTGCGCGGTGTGCTTTGGAAACGAGCATGTTGTAATGTATACACATTGAACAAGGTCGGACTGATTTGAATTTGAGATACCGATGGCAGACATCGTTTGGCCACGTCGCATCCGTGCATGGACACACTATTCTAATTGGAGATGATGGGTGGCTTTAGCATCACATATCTATATCTATACCCATATATATATTATATTATATTTTTTATATTGTGTGTGGGTAACTTTAACTTTGAAGGATGGTCGTTGGATGAGGCGAATTTGATGGTCCAAAGATGGCAAATTTGAGCACTACTAGCCGTTGAATATCGTCTAGATTCCACCAGATTTCGCCACATGTATAATCTAGAAGACTCCATGGTTGAACTTAAGCATAATGCACAAACATCAAAACACAAGCACTTCTTCTTTGTTCTAGAATCTTCCGTATCAGAATTTCCCAAATGTTTTTCTACATGATTTGCCATTATTTGTTTTTACTTTATGTCTTACAACACACAATTCCATGAATCTTAAAATAGATTAGATTTCTTATAAAAACTAGATGATTTTGAATGAAATGAACTATAAGAATTAAACGAACATCTACATCATGCATATATGACTCAAAGCTTACATGCTATAATGTGGTATTAATTCATAATTTGGTTGCCAAATCTCATGCGTGCAACGCACGTGTACCTTACTCTAGTCTAAATGGTGTTTGTGCGGGTGTTGTGCGTGTTGAGGTGCAAATTGTCTTTTTTTGGTACACGTTAAGCTTGTTCTCCCGAAATTTCAAGCCGCGGCTTGTTATGCCGAAATTTCAAGCTAGCGTCTCTGTCTATCGTGCTGCAAAACTCCCACCTCTTCAACCCGCGCCTTGTTAGCCCGAAATATTTAAGATATATCGTTGTCTCGTTGTGCTCTGACAACTCCCTCCATCTCAACCCGTGCCTTGCTTTCCGAAATTACAACGCGCGTGAAAACTCCCACCTCCTGTGAAATCCCGACACGTGAAATGCCCATGGTACGCCTGAACCAAAAGAACTGCCTCAAATCGGTGGGGGTACTTTCATAACTTACCCCACATTTAGGACAAGCGCGTCCCTAAGCCATGGTTCCCCACTCCCATCCCATCCACCCACCCATTCGTACACCGAGGCCGCGAAAACCCGCAACGAAGCCCCACACCCTCCTCCATCCGCCACCCAGCCGGAGCCTCTTCCCCGACGATGTCATCCACAGGAACACCTCGACGTCCCTCATCCATCGTACTGGATGAGGATCCGTCGTCGATCTCGTCGTCCCGCCGGTTCAGCCACCCTGTCCTCCACCTCCAAGGGCTGCCCCAACGTTCCCCTCGTCTTTCGCGCCACCTCCATTCCCACACTGTCGTCTTCACTACACCACCGGAAGAGCATCATCATCACCGTTTCCTCGGATGAAGCTGCGTCCTAATCCGTGCCACCAAATAGGTTGTACACTAATCGCCGCATTTTCTTCTTGATTCGATCTCATGGTGTTGCCGGCGCTCGGTCCTGAGCCGACACGGCATGGCTCCATCCACGGTGGCGTCGCCGGCCACTTCCTCCACGGCATCGTTCCCTCGGCGGTGACATCCACATCAGTAGGAGCTGCTGCTGCTTTAGCTCTCGCTCGCGCTGCTGCTCTGCTCTTGCTCTCGGTCCCCTGCCTGGTCTGCTCTTGCTATTGCTCTTGCTCGCGTTACTGTTCTCACTCTAGCTCTTGCTTGTGATGCTGCTCCGATTTAGCTACACTTCAGTCGACTGGATCGACTTTTGGGTTAGTCGATTTTCAGGGGGTGGGAGGCCTCACCGGGGTGAAGGAAGAACCAGCCAGGGTGGGGGGCGGTGGTCGCCGGCAGTGGTGGGGCGGTGGCGTGGGGATCGCCGGAGAAAAAGCTCGGCACAGGGGGGCTAGAGGGATGGCCGGGGTGGTGGTAGACCGGTGGTGGGGAGTTTTTTCGGGGCGAGCGGGGCAGCGCACCACCGGCCGCGGGTGGCGGGGGGCTGCTGTTTGGCCGGTGGTGGCTGGTAGCTCAGGGGGGTGGAGGTTGAAGATGAACTGCAGGCCCTTGATTTCGTATCCAACGGCTGCAAAATCGACTGGCTAGAGATGAAAAAGTCAGTCGGCTGACGTGTAGCCTCACCTTGCTAGTGCGTTCAGTTTCGACAGTAAAATTCAGTTTCGACAGCAAAATTCAGTTTCGACAGTTAAGTTCAGTTTCAACAGTTAAATTCAGTTTCGACAGTTAAGTTCAGAGATGAGCGGCTGACGTATTTTACATCTAGCACTTTGTGGTTATGTATTTTACGTCATGTATTGGAGATGCTATTAGAATTCCACTCAGGTTAATGTTGTCTCTCTTGTCCTGCTTCAGCCTCGGCGTCGTACAACTCACCGGAGCTGCTCCAACGACGAAACCCTCCATCACAGCGGAGCAGTATCTTGGGCTCCATCTCCAGACGCCTAAGATCTTCTTCCCCTCCTCCTACAGCTAAGTCAGCCAAAGCATCCTCACCGGCCAACCCAATCATGCTGAGATCGACATGGCTTCGCCAAAGAGGTTGTACACTTGTTGCATCTCTTTTTTACTCTACATGTTATATATATTGTCCACTGAGCACATGTAGTAACGTGAAATACGATTATTTTATCCTACTATATGACAAGCAGTGAGGTACCAGGAAACTTAGCTATCCGTGATGGACTCTCTTGAATGCCATCATTATTTATCTCTGTGTGTTTGATCTGTGCATTTGTCGATGGGCCTGAGAGTTGAGCTGGTATGGCAGTGGCCTGGGTCCAAAGTAATGGAAGTAGCACAAAAACATTTTTTAGTGTAGGATTTTCCTTGCTCAAGCCTGCCTACTATCGCCAGTGCTTGAAAGGAAAAGTGAATGAAAAACATAGGAATTGGAAAGTTTCCTATGGTACTACTTTTCATGAATTTGGTGCAAAGGAATGGAGCAAAGGAAAACTGTAGGATTTGTTCCTTTAGTGTCTCCTTGAAATAAAAACCATAGGAATTCTAATTTCCACTTGTCCTCCTTTTCATATTCCTATTCATCAAGCACAAGACTAAGACATAGTAGCATAATAGCATTATAACCGTACATTTTCTTGTGGTTTGACTTAATCTCACCATGCTTTTTTTGCATATTGTGATCTTCCAATTCTTGTGAATCAAACACCCAGATTGGCAGAAATCCTATGTTTTTAAATTCTCTGTTTTGCACGTGCATTCCTATCCTATTCTTGTCTATTTCCTATCCTTGCATTGTTAGAATCCTCAAATTCAAACAAGCCCTTACTCAATTACTTCTGTTACAAATATGTGTCAAAGAAAACCTTGTGTGGTTTGTCCTGCTCCTGTGGCGTTGTGTTCCACCCCAGCTCAGCTGCTCCAACGACGGAAGGGTTCACCATAGCAGGGGTCCGCTCTCCAGACTATCTTTCGCCGCCTCAGATCTTCTTCCCTGCCGCCGGCAACCACGACAACTGCATTACCATCATCAACTGAGAAGATGACCTTGAGGACTAACATGGGTCCGCAAGAGAGGTCGCACTCTTCCATGTCTGCTTACGTTATGCATCGCTTAATATGATGACATGCTACATTATCATCGTGTTCACCTATTAGACTCCGAGTCAGGTCCAAACTAATGCTGAAACTTGAGTTTTTAAATGGTTGTGGGGTACATATTGGGGAAGGAATCAGTCCTATCTGTCTACTATTTGGTTAATCTCGGGTGTCTACTATGAGTTTCATGTTGGGTGCAAACAAACATTAAAGGAGCCATTATCTGTATTTTTTAACTAAAGCTATTATCTACCTGCTATCATTTGTTTTGGGTGTATCCACAGTTTTCTACCATCACTCTGGATTTGTGCATGCACTCCTTACAAAATGTCACTATGTTTTATTCCTATGCATGCCAGTTATTGTACACAATGGAACCGATCATGTAGAGCAAAAGAGACGAGCCTTGCGTGGCAATAAAATTTCATGCAGACGTCGCTCCATGGTGGGCGCAAAGTCAGCCCCCCCTCCACCCATTTCGGATCGTAATCAAGAGGAAGATAACTGTTCTGAGGGGGATTCGGAAGGAGAAGACCACTCCTATTTACCCCATGAGGTCTTCGCTCTAACTTGGCATGCTGATGTTGGTAATATCATGCATATGGTGCCTTGCATTTCTTACTATATACACTAAAGATGTCATCTGCTTAGTTTAGACATGCTTTGTGTCAATGCCATCTGTTTAGTTTCTTTATCGTATATGTGAATCATGCAATGCCATCTTGTTTAGCCAGGCATCATATATGTGAATTTTGCAATGCCACCTTGGTTAGCCAGTCATCTTATATGTGAATTATATCATGCCATCATTTTTTATTACGTGTTAAATTTGTCAACAATTTTAGTACATTCAATTACTCTTCCTGTGCATCAGCCATTCGGCACGGTCATGGAAAAATCTGGAGTAGAAACAAGGTCTTCAGAGCAAACAATGCTATCTAACGAAGCGCATGTCTTGCTGGTTACCAATAGCTCCTCAAAGGAGGATTCAGAGATAGATGACTAGTCATATTCCCCCCCCCCCGAGGTGCATGCTCAACTTGGCAAGGTTATGTTGCTCATATCGTGCGTATGGTATCTTGCATTGCTATGCCATTTGCTTAGTTTAGACATGGTTTGTTTGAATGCCACCTGTTTAGTGTCTAATTACCATATATGTGAATTATGAGATGCCATCTTGTTGCAAGACATTATATATGTGAATTATGCAATGTTATCTTGTTGCAAGGCATTATATATGTGAATTATGCAATGTCATGCTGTTTAGGCAAGCATCATATATGTGAATTATATCATGCCATTTTTTGTATTACTCATTCCATTTGTCGACAATGTTTGTATATTCAACTGCTCTTCCTATGCATCAGCCATTTGAATTGGTGATGGAGAAATCTGGAGTGAAAACAAGGTCTTCAGAGCAGACAATGCTACCTGCTGAAGCAGACAACTTGCTGGTTACAGATAGCTCTTCAGAGGAGGATTCAGATGCAGATAAGCAGTCCTATTATCCCCCTGAGGTGTACGCTCAAACTTGGCAGGGTTATATTACTCATATCATGCATATGTTGTATTGCAATGCTTAGTTTTTACATCATATACACAATATTGAATGTCATCTCCTTAGTTGACATGTCATATATGCGATTGCCCTCTGCTCACTTCCTTAGTATATAAATCATATATTTGAATTATGTCATGCCATGATGTTTACATAGATAGCATGTATCTGAATTATGGCATGCCAACCCATTTTCTAAAGACATAATATAGTTATATCATCTCATCCTGTTTACGTCATCATATTTTAAATTATGTCATTCTATCCGTGAATTATATCATGCCATCATGTTTCCATCGACGGCATGTTTGTGATTTATGGCTTGCCAACCACTTTAATAGACACATCGTATAGTTATATCATGTCATCTTGTTTACATAGTCATCATATTTTGAAGTATGTCATTCTATCCCGTTTAGTTAGCCATCATACATGTGAAATTGTGTCATGCTATCCTGTTTAATTAGCCATCATATATGTGAAATTATGTCCTGCTATTCTGTTTGGTTAGACAACATAAATGTGAATTATTTCATGCCATGTTTTCTTCCCTACTATCCATTACACCTGTCTATCTTACAATGTCTGTACATTCAATTACTTTTCTTTTTTATCAACCATTTCAATTGGAGGGGGTGATGGCAGTATCTGTGGGAGTAAAAACACGGTCTTCAGAAAAGATCGTGCTACCTGTCGATGCAGATAGAACCACGGTTGTACTTGCCCAAGAACCAGCCCCACCACACATAACCCAGACTCATGCAGATTGTACCCCTACCCAGTTGGACAGAGAACCAGCTACACCCCTTCTAACCCCAACCCCAGCAGATAGTAACCCAGTTCCCGTTGACACAACACCGTCTCCACCACAGAGCACCCAAACACGAGCAGTTAGTAAGGCAACTGCAGTGCCCAAAGCACGAGGACCACCACTCCGAACCCCAAGTCAACGCTTAAAGCAGAAGAAGAATTGTTCTCAGGTCAGGTTCCGTAGCTACGGTTCATACTACTTTGCTCTTGCATCATTGTATTTACTCATACCAACTAATTTCAAATTTGAAGGATGCAATTGAAACTCCAATGGTGCAACAGGTATGTTTTAAACCTCTTTCTTTAACGTATTTGCTGTTGTAACTTGCTCTATGTTGATTTCAGTTTCAATTGAATAAATAGTTATGTTCTCATGCCATGCACATTACAAGTGTTGTTATTACTATGTAGTTTCCCACACTTATATTTTGTCTATGCTGCTTTGTCTTAAATAGATATGATTTGAACTGTATCTATCTTGATTTGGCAACATAAACTAGAATGATATAGACCATACAGTGACCATACTACATAGATATATGTTTGTTTCATGTTGTTATCATGTCCACCTTACTACTGAACCGGTTTACCAAAATGAGTTTCATATACTACATTGTAAACCTGTGATGTGTTTGTTTGTTTCTCTTTTAGAACGCAGATAAAATATTGGAGAAGAGTACCCCGTTATGCAATGGTAAAGGAAGTAATGCAGATAAGGTTCAAGATAGTGAGACATCCCTGTTGGTCTCCAAGAAAGCTGATAAAAACTATATTGAAGACACTGAGACAACCCCAAAGTCTTGTCTTGATGTAGTGTTCGAGTTACTGGCTACTACTGCTGGCACCAGCTCTTCGAACTCGTTGCTTGAATCAGTTCGGCTTCTTGAGTCTCAACTTCAAGTTGAAAGACATCGATCAGATGTTATGCGACAGGAAGCCGAAGGACTGAGGAAGTCCCTGTAGAATTCAGATGCATACTTTCTGGTGCAACATCAAGTGCTGGAGGACTTAAGCGCCAAACAAGAGAAAGTTAATAAGCTTGCTAAGCATCTTTCCAGCATTATGGGTACCCAGGATATTGTTTCTTGAGCTCTTCTGAAGTGGTTTCAGTTCTGGACTTGTTTTGCTGCAGCGTTTATATGTTGTTGTGTTCCCTATATTTGCACTGGTGGCGAACTTTGATGCCCAGTGGATGTAATATGTGTAATAGCCATGATAGCCTAGCGTAAGTTGCTTGCTTATTTATTTCGTTATTGTCTTGTTTATTTCTTTGCTTGTAGTCAGTGCAGTTCTTTTTCCGCGGTTTGCTAATGGCCGCAGTAACCTATTTTTTAAAACTAGGCCACAATAACCATGGGCTACATATTTACTATAGTTACCATTTCCCTCCTACGGGCTGTGGAAACAATGGGCCTTCTACGTGTTGTAGAAGCAATGGGCCTTATACGGGTCGTAGACACAATGGGCCTTCTACAGGCCGTATCATCAATGGCCCTTCTACGGGCCGTATGATCGGTTGGCCAAACATGGGCCAATAACAGACCGCATTATGGCCGTAAACGGGCTAGAGTTGGAATCGTCTGTTCATGGGCCGACCATAACGAGTCGTCGTTAATCAGCCGTATTTGATGACGCTATGAAAACGGCCCAACGTATTAACGGGCCACAAACGGGCCAACTGTAACCTCGGGCTGAATTTAGCCCACAAGCAGAAAATGACAGTAACGGGCCGTAAGTAAACGAATGCTGGAAATGAGCCCAAGAATAAATGGGCACTGAGAAGGCCGAAAGATAACATGGGCTGGAAACGGCCCAACGGAATAATGGGCCGTTAATGGGTATAAAGTGATACACTGTTCATTACGGGCCAGTTTCACCACGGGCCATTAATGGGTATAAAGTGATACACTATTCATTGTGGGTCAGTTTCACCACGGGTCGTTAATGGGCCAAGAGTTACAAAGGGCCTCATATGGGCCGAAAGACTTCATGGGCCATACATGGGCCAGAAGTGAAAACAAGCTGGAATCATATTGGATGGCCCAGATGATGCTACTTGGCCTAATTCAGATAGGGTGTAACGGGCCTTGTGTTAGCGGGCTGTAAATGGGCTATATGCGAAGAAGAAGATAAAAAAAAGGAGAGGAGAAAAAGAAAGAGAAGAAAAAAAAATCTTCTTCTTCTTCCTTTTATTCTTCTTCTTCTTCTTCTTCTTCTTCTTCTTCTTCTTCTTCTAACTTGCTTCTTTCCCAATTTGTAGATTTTCTTTAGATGAGGAAGCTTGCGTTGATGGAGTCTACTCTTCTCTTTATGCTTCCATCTTGTTTTGATTTGCTTTAGATGACGAAGCTTGCTACCTATATATGTATGGATGGATGAAACCATTGCATGCTTGTTGTTGGATATGTTGGCTATGTATATGTGTTGGACGAAACCATTTGCTATATATATGTGTTGGATGATCATATCCATATGGCAGGGATATGATTTGCTATGTATATATGTTGGTATGCTTGTCGAAAGTATTTTCATATGTGTGTGTGTCTATATATATATATATATATGTGTGTGTGTGTGTGTGTGTGTGTGTGAAATTCTGTCAAATTGAATGAAATCAAGAAAAAAACAGAAAAAATAGGGGCTGTATAGACTCTTTGCCGTCTGCTGGTGGACGGCAAAGAGCTTTGCCATCAGCCAGCGGATCGCAAACATGCCACGTGTCGGCCACCTGTGCAACCTGGGGCAGTAGGCTAGCTATTTAGTAGCTTTGCTGTCTGCCAGCTGACGGCAAATCCGTTGAATTTTTGCCGTCATCTAGCTGACGACGAAGCTAGCAAATAGGCCAGCCCCCCAGGTGCTGCCACGTGGCAATGCTATGACGTCCGCTGGCGGACGGCAAATTATCAATGTTCTTTGTCGTCTGCCAGCAGATGGCAAAGCACGTCGTTAACCCCTTAATGGAACTAAGCTGACACATGTGTCGTCCAGGCTCTTTGCCGTCTGCTAGCGGATGGCAATGACCTTTGCATCTTTGTCGTCCACCAGCAGACGACAAAGAAGCCTTTGCCGTAACCTATTCAGCCGGACGTGTTGCCGTCTGCTGGCTCACGGCAAAGTTCTTTACCGTCTGCTATGTGTGCCTTTGCCGTCAGCCGTGGCAGATGGCAAAGTTCCTGATTCCTGTAGTGCTACATACAGTGAGACCGGGTGGGTCCCAGCTATCAGGAAGGATAAGGAGGCACTTTATTGTGTGCGAAGATATAGCTGGTGGGTCCCAGCTGTCAGGGGGAGAATCATATTTTTTTCATAATATGGACTCACTTTCTTGCATGCGAAGATGTAGCTGGTGGGTCCCAGCTATCAATGGCAGGAATAAGGAGACACTTCCTTCCGTGCGAAGATATACGTGGTGGATCCCAGCTTTAAGGGGGAGGAATAATTTTATTTTCGTGTAATAAGGAAGCGATTGCATGATTGCGTCCATGGACCTGGTGCATCCCACTGTCAGGCTCTCCATGTATAGTCCTCTTCCGACGACTCTCATTTGTTGACCATGTTGACCATGCCGCGCCGAGAGCATCCAAAGGTGGTGGACAACGGCGAGGCCCTGGACGTCAACGGGCCATAGATGGGAAGACGCGGGAGTGGAATCGCAGACGGATAGGTGTACGAGGGTTAACTGGTCCTGGTACGGCGTGGTTCGGCAGTCGGTGGAGAATAACAGGAGGTGTGGAGGGGTGAAGGGATGGGCTGGCCGGCGGTGGGGTAGCACTTCATAGTGAAGCGTGCTAAGCGGGGCTGCTAGCAGCAGGAGGCGGGAGCAGTTGGTCCCGGCGGCGCTAGAGGAAGAAGACGAGAGATTGAAGATGGATGCCCGTCGTTGGATGTAATCCAACGGCTATCGATGTCAGAATCATTTGCTGACTAAGTTGACAATGACTTGCGTTGGCTCTGACCTATTAGCCCACATTTCAGCCTCTAAAAATGTGGCACATATTCAACCCATTTTTTCAGAATTTACAGTCAATTTGATCTTTTTTAGAATTACAATCCATTTGTTGGGCTGGGTGAACAAATAATGTACCGTCCATGCGGCCCATTTTTTAAAAACTATACCCATTTTCACTTTCTCGGAATATATGAATTTGCTAGGCTGGTTGAACAAATAATGTAGCATCCATGCGGCCCAGTTATTTTTTCCTTAAAAATTACAGCCCATTTGCACTTTCTCGAAATACACGATTTTGCTGGGTTGGTTCTAATTATAATGTTGGGTTTGGCGTAGCAATGTTATCAAAAAATAAACAGGGGCAGAGCACTTTGTTATAAAAATATTTAAATAATAAGTTCTTTATTACATTGGTCCTTAAATCTTACCAAGCTTTTGTACACAATCACGAGGATTTCTGTTGCCTTAATGTAAAAAATCAAGGATGTTATTGTTAAAAAATTGATTTTATAAGTTAATAAGATGTGGGATATTTTTTTCTTATATATGTAAGTATCTGTTAAATATATGATGACAATAACAATAATATATAATAACATATAAAATAATATAAATATATATAATATAGTTAGAAGGGAAACATAAGTTGGACCTGACGTTCCTATTCTTATATAGAAAAATAGAACAGACCTCTGCGTTTTCTTCAAAAAAATACATAAGTTGGGTTGTGGATGTTTCAGGAAAAATAAAACCTAGGATGGGAGGTCCATAGGCCGGTTTATACATGAGGGCCCTCAAGAAAATACAAACTGGCATGGTGTGGCTTGCGCATGTTAAAAACAAAGCCTAGATGGGGCAGCCCACGACCCAGCTTATACTTGCTGGCCCACTGATAATAAATGATACCTACCAGCTCCCCCGGCTTCATTGTAAATTTATCTCCTTTAGTAACTACGTTGAAGCACCTCAAAAAAATGTAACTATGTTGAAAAATCCATGGGCACCGATGTCAGTATAGCATTAGGAGGAAGTATTTTTTCAATGAGGCACTTGCTTGCGTACGGCCATGGACTTGGTGGTCCCGACTGTCCATCTCTGCACGTACAGTCCTCTCCAAATTCCTCTCATTGGTTCAGCATATTCACAACGGCAGATAGCGGCGCTGCGGCAAGCGCACAAAGGCGGAGGATGACGCCCAGGCCCCGGAAGAGAACAAACCGGAGCCAAGGAAGGCATGCTACAGTAATGGTAGATGTTGTGTCTAATTTCTAGCGAAACTACTGAACTAGCCCAGTGGCCAAGTGACACTATCGGCCGTTGTTCCGCCCGGGTTCGATTCCACCTGATCCAGTGAAAATATCTCCAAATTTTTTACCTCTGCCATTATTGACATGTGGGTCCCCATTGTCATCTACACACACCACATCCAACATTTGCCAAAACTTCGTCCCTCATTTTCTCTGTTTTTTGCACACTCGACATTGTGTGGGCATTTTGAAAATAGCATATATTTTTGACTGTGCATCATATGAAGATGTGTTATGCATGAATGTTGATCAATATGGTGTTAATTGGCTGGTAGTTCCATTTTGACCATGAATAAAACTTCCAACATGATGTTATCCCTATTTTAAAAGGGTGTGTTAATGTAAATGCTCTACCTCTGAAACTTGCAGTTTCTTATCTGAAACTGAAACTTGCAGTTTCTTCTTTGAGAATCACATTGTCTGAACTTTTATATGAAACTACATTTTTAAGTGCTAATAATAGATCTCTAGAATTCATAAAATACTTCATATGCTCAATACTGCAAATCTGAAATTCAAAAGACATTCGTATCTGGAAGTACTCTCAAAATACACAACACAAAACACAATTCACAACCTGCAAATACTGACAACCCTAAGGTCCTCCTGACAATTCACAACCTGCCCGACTATTGGGTTAGGGGGCAGTCCCCTCCTATTCCTCGGCGGCAGACAACCGCCCCGTGAGATGAGGTGAACGACGAGGGAGAGGATGGCAAGGAAGCGTCATCGGGCCAACTGCTTTTCTCCTCTTGCAATTGGGCTTGGTCGACGAAGACTCCACCGGCTCGCTCTAGCACAACACCCTCACAAACAGCACCCTGTAGATGCTTGATCCTTCAATCTCTGGTGGATGCTCCATCTTGGATCGATATTCCCACCACCACTACCTCACAATCGGATTTCGTGAATCTGTTTGCTCCATGGCCGAGAGGAGCAGCTCTATGTACTCCCGCGCGACTCCCTTCAGGAGTATCGCCGCCTTTTCGCTATATTGCAGATATTTGGCCATGGATGTCACCGTCGCTGCTAATTGGTCCTTGTTGTCAAACCTAGACTGTATCTCCAACATCCTAGCTAGCTTCACAGGGTCACCGTCTGCGATCCTCACATGTCGGTTGTACTCCTCCATCAATCTACTTCTCCACAACACCTTCACTCGCCGGCGGTGGTTTTTGAATGGAAGAGGAGAGGAACGACGCTGGTTTTGGATTAGAACGGGAGAAGAGCGGCGCTGGTTTTGGATTGGAACAGGAGAGGAGGGGCGGTGGTTTTGAAACGGAAGAGGAGAGGAGCAGTGCTGGATTTGGATTGGAATAGGAGAGGAGCGGCAGTGGTTTAAGAGGAGAGGAGCGGCACTGGTCTTGGAAGTATTTTTTGTTTTGCGTATTTTGGGTCAAAGTTCGACCACATACTGTATTTGATAACCAAAATGTGAATGCATGTCATCAAAAATTATATCGTTTGGTTCGTATCTGAATGTACTTTCAACTTATATTATTTTTGCAATGTATAACATATATTTTACTTGTGAAAATCATGGCCAAATATGACCCGGAATACAAGGGAAACTAGTTAATGTGGGGTCGCTTTCTTAATTGAAGGGTAAACTGATTTTGATTTTGATCTAGTCACAGCGTGTTGGCCCTCTCATACAATCCTAAATCATCGTCGCCCGCTCCTCTCCCTCTTTTCCATTGCAAAACCACCTCCTCTCCTCTCCATCATCTCCATTCCAAAACCACCGTCTCACCTCTCCCTCTTCTTCATTGCAAGACCACCCCTCCCCTCTCCTCTTCTCTCCCTCTTCCCCATTGCAAGACCACTGTCTTGCCTCTCCCTCTTCTCCATTGCAAGACCACTGTCTCTCCTCCCATCTTCCAAAGCTAGCACCGGACCTCTCAGAAGGACATCTATAGAAAGGATGCATCAGCGAATCGGGCACATCGCCGGTAGTGACCAAGCGAAGTTATCCAGGTTGAAGGAGATCCTTACTTGGTTTGACAACGAGTGGGAGATTTCAAGGACAGTGAGGGCCATGTGGCAATGTATGGGAAAGAGCGAGACATCGATGATGTACTCCTCGGCGGCTGTCACGCCACAGTCCTTCAAGTTCATCGAGTATCTCCTCTGGGCAATGGAGCAGATAGATTTGCCCGAGGCAAAAGTCAGGCGGAGGTGGTGGGCGTACAGGTCGAAGGTCGATCATCCAGAGGATAACGAATCGATCGAGTACGGTGAGTCCTTCGTGAGGGTGCAGTGCCAACCGAAGCCACAGGAGTATTCATTCTCCCACCGCAAGAGGAGGCCGGATGGTGCGACGTCGCTTCCCCACCATTCTCCACGGTTCCCTCACCGCTCGCCTTGTTTCAACGGCGGCGGTAGGATTTAAGGTAAGCTTCGCACTAACCTAATCATCCATCTGATCATGCTTACAATCAGTGTGACAACTAATGAAAATCATGCTTACAATCAGTCTTCGAGTACTACGCCAATCACTCTAAAATAGCTCTAGACCAAAAACAAAGTTGTGACACCATGTACAAATAAAGAAAAATAGAATGGTGCTTCTTTCAGAAAAGAGTACTCCCTAGAAAAGTGCCAATATAAGCTACTAGTATTTGATAAGAGGATTTGCTACCGAGAAAGATCCTTCTCACAGAGAGCGCCACCCATCCCACTGGTGGTGGTGGATTCCAATGCATAGATGGAGCATGGTTGGTGTCGGTAATTTTTACTTGGCACCTCACACTCTGCATATATGTCGGTTCCATCCGTATATTTGTGCAGTTCCACCAAAATGCAGCTGAATAACCCTGTTTGCACAGATAATGAAAAAGCGTTATTACATTATAGTGGCACTAGTTGATGAAACATACACTAATAAAAAGAAGAAAATATAGTGATAGTATCATAGTATGCCATGCTGCGAGGGCGAGATGGGCCCTGCGATGCCTCATACGGTAGGCCTCATACTGGAAATCGACCCAATTCTCCCCGATACACCTTCTGCCAGTGATAAACATCAGTGTACAACGGTAGTACAAGGAGGGGCCTTGAGACATTCCAATCTCTATTTTTGTGCAGATCAACTAAAATTAAGCACCCCAGTTTGCAGAAACCCTTTAACATTAACAATGGGACTAGTTGATGAAACATATACTAACAAAGAGAAGCACTTTCTTTATCTACATTGGAAATGAAATGATAGAGAGGACACTCACTCTATTTTAACTGTATTATTACTTCATTTTGTCAGTGGCACTAGGGTCGAGCAGGTGGCAAGCGAGGTGTACCGTGCGTCGCAAGGATGGAGGTCGGGGGTGCTTAGACTAGGATGCTGAAGTTGTCTCTTTTAGTCCCTATCTTCCCCATGATGTTTCTGTGGTAGCATTTCGGTTGTAATCCAAACTTGGTCAAGCTGGTGCTGCGTCCCCCTACCTGCCTAGCTTATGTGGCGAACTTGTCTCCTGCTAGTACTCAGTCTGTTCTAGTAGTAGTTGCATAACTGCCCATTTACACTCAGATGTTGTCGGATAATGGTTCTCTATGGTTGGGTTTCTTTAATGAAATCATAGGAAACCCCCTCTTTCGATATATAAAAAAATTAGTGGCACTAGCAGTGCCAAAACATTGCCTCAAAATAATAGTGCCACTAGATTAAGGTGCAAAATAATAACATTGCTGCTTTATCATGGCAGTGCCAAAACAGTAGCACAAGAGCAAACTCAACATGTAGGATCTTTGGCAAACGGTCGGACCAAAAAGGAACATACCTCGTGATGGGAACCATATCTGCAGTCAACGCCATCATAGAAGGGATGACACTAGTCACCAACATGGATGATTAAATTCATGGGACCTTTTTGTGCTGTTCACCTAAAATGAAGCAATGTCCCATGACCTAGCAACTTCTTCTTCATTAGTTGCAATAAAATTGAGCAACATCAAGGTTGGTCGTGAAGTTCATGGAATGTTCAACTATAATTTGGATATCATTTGTGCAGTTCAACTAAGATCAAGCGTGAAATGTATATCTCTATTTGCGGAAAAAGGTGGAAAGGAGGGTGACTAACAAGTGATGAAACATACATCAAATGAAAAGAAGCATGTTCCTTATCTGAATGGCGATCCTACAAGGATATTAGCAATTTCTAAAGCAGCAGCATTGCCAGATATTAGTGTGGGCATTAGGATTAACTATGAAAACCGTTAAATACGGCATTACTTTAATAGTGCCATTGCTTCATTTGACCAGCAACATTACATTAACAGCCGCTAAAGAGTTGGTATTGGGCACGGGAGAGTAGGCAGACCAGGACATTTGCATTTCTAACGAAAGAAGCAACTTATATTAATGGAAAATTTATCAGGACATGAAAAACAGTGCCATTGATTCATATTATTGGAGGCATTACATTGAAAACAACATTGGTTTAACGTGTCCTTACTTTTAACAATGGGACTGCTACATTTTACCAGTGACATTACATAAGAGGGGCTCGGGGCAACAAACATCAGAACATGATATTTGGGTTGGTCCCATTTGTTCAGTATAGCCACCTTATACTATGTGAGGCTAGCAAATCTGGTGTTGGACATACTCTGTTGACTTGTCCCCCAGTCCCCACTTTCTTTCCTTTTTCAACCAATAGATCGGTTTATATTGAGTTTGTACTGCGTTTCCCTTTATTTCCCTATTAGACCAAGAGACCTGTTGGATAGCTAGTCTCTGCTACTTTTCGCCCCCATTATTTCCTCTTTCGACCAAGTCCTAGATTCAGGTAACAACTCTTACCCCACCCCCACCCCCTTTCTTCCCTGTTTGAACCAAGTAGTACTAGATTCGACTACATGAAGTAGTTTTACCTCTTACAGTAAAAATTTAGGTGGCTTTCGAACAGTCGATCGATCCTATCTACAAGGGGGGCTGAGAAATAATAAAAGATACAAATGCAGCGATGTCAGGAGCTGGGAAAGTAGAGCAAGGCTGGTTTCGAAGGAAGTTATACCTGAGGGTCGCCGGGATGTCGCTTGGTGGGCGGCGGGAGGCCGGATCTGCCCACACTATGGCAGCGAGGAGGAAGGGTCGGATGCCCTCCCTAGTTAGTGCTGCGTGGGAGAGAACAGTAAGGCACGCTGATTGGGACACACCGGCAATGGGTAAGAGACATTGCCGAGGACGACCGCGTGAACATTGCACCTTCTCACCTTCCCCGGTGGAGGGGATCCGGCTAGATCTGTGACCAGCGGTGAGCACAGGGAGAGTGTGGCCACCACTGTCGTGTTTAGATCTGGAGAGGACGAGAGAGTGTGAATAGAGCAACACTAGCAAGCAAGTGTGTAGGCTCCTGCCTATATAGTGGAGTAGTTTATTTTATCTAACAGAGCCGGCTTGACCTCGTCAATGACTGTCGAGAAGTCTTCATGCACATGCCTCAGAGGCGCAGTTATTTTCATTTTGATCTAAAGCACCGGATTAACATATAACACGAAAAAATGCCACATGACAAGAAACCATAACCTCACTCCCCCAAGGAGACAACATGAATCCCGACGGACAAACTAGACGAGGATCAAAGCTCAAATTAAAGACAAACTCGTAGAAAAGGGGTCAATCAATAGATGTCCTAATTAACATAGCTGGCTTGACCTAGATGGCAGCCGAGTAGTCTTCGTGCATGTGCCCCCAATGACCAGTGCCTTGGAGGAACTCGGTTGTCGTTGTTTAACCCTCGCAGTGACCTGAAGCACATGAGACCTAATATTGTGAGATGACAAGAAACCTTTTTTTAGATTTCTCACCAGAACTACAGCCCGGTACAACATAGCCTGCACGATATGTAGACGATAGCCAATCCAGCCTTCTGCTGGAGTCTGGTCATATGCATGGACAACTGATCTCCCATGTCATGCAGGGATTGTACAGCCACCAATGTCTGTACAACACTACTCCAGTACTATCACTCATCTCTTTCTTCTATTAACTCAACCGACTTACAGGGCCGGGGAGTGTGTGTATGGTTGGTTCTCAATTGTGGTCCCACATGTGTATGCAAATGCAATATGACACACGTTCCATTCGGAGAGCGGTGTGCCAGACCAACCGACTGTCTGGGGTGCGATGTGAACGCAATGGGAGTGTTGTATACATGTGTACTGCCATTTTCTTGAGGCTTTGCTCCATGGCACAATCCACGGATACAAAATTATATTTAAAAGTCGAGGGCGGGGCAGTTCCGCCTAGTTGGCTCGACCGCGAGGCGAGAAGATGAGGGAGTAGGCTGCTGCAAACATAGGGTTGTGTGATTTGATGGCTCGTTACTGCTGGACAGGTGAAGCCCTGTGATTTGACTTGCCATTATCATTATTACTGCAGTGCTACGGCCGGCGTGAGTCTCTTTATTCTTGACCACCTCCATGGTACTCCCTCCTTTCCGGTTTATAGGGCTCAATTCAAAAATCTCACCAAACAAGGTACATGTTGAGTGGTGGATACAGGTGCCAAGTGTTGTACTCCTCACTCCTTGGCAAATGCAATAAATACTACGAAGAAAGAGATAGAGAGAAGTAAATAAAATACTCTTATAGCCAACCTTATAGCTAACCTTGTTGTATGAATGACTAAGTGATGACTATGTATGACATGCCAACATCAGATAGCCTAACGCACCTGGACGGATGAAGTAGTTTCATGCATGCGAAGTAGGAAAAATGCTCATTTATAGCCGTCTGAAATCTCCAAGGGCGCGACCGCGTGAGCGAGGCGACGGTCGTGGTTGGCGCGACCATGATACATGCTGCTAACAGCCCTTGGATCTGAGATCGAATGGTCGCACACTAAGTTGCTAAAAATTTGCAGAATAACCCTCTAGGATAGGATATTCACCCATAGGTCTAGAATCACGCCATGCAACCGTTCGATCTCAGATCCAAGGGCTCTCAGAAGCCCGTATCATGGGATCATGGAAAGCTTCATATCACCTATAATTTTCCCAACACTTGACGTGTGAACACCCAGATGCATGAAGCCATTTAATTGGGCATCTAGTAGACATGACATCTAATTGGGACCCTATAGTACTGTGCATGAATCCATTTATCCACCGGGCAAGCCACCACACCCTGCTATTCGCATGCCCCACTCAGCATTTTTACAATCATAAAACCGCTAGCAGTTCGCTCCTACTCGTCCCCGGTCATCCTTTAACATTATGGCAGTTCACTCCTAGTCGTCCTGTCCTTTCACATTACAGCAGTTCCACTAATCCTAACCCTCCTCCAAAATCCATGGCGTCCCAAATCTCCATGATCGGTGGTGAGTACAAGGTTAGAACCATCACCAACAATGAGTTCGACGTCATACACCCATTCTTCTGCAACGGTGAAAGGATGCACTCCTCGCTTCAGATGCATGTTCGAAAAGTCAAAGGGTGATGAGTGGGTCGCTGGGCTAGATGTTGAGTACACCACAATCCTGGGAAAAGAGAAGAATCTAAAGGAGTAAGAGAAGAAGAAGCCCGCCGTGATCCAGGTTTGCGTGCATAACTTGTGCTTGGTCTACCACATATGCCATGTCGACGTTGAGTGCAAGGATTTTAAGAACTTCCTCATGGGTGGCAAAGACAAATTCATTTCTGTAGACTTTAGGAACGACAAAGAAGTCCTGAATCGGATAGGCCTAGTTGTAGTCCAGCCCTTCGACCTCTAGAGGAATGGGCTGGTGTCCTCCTGTCAGCCTTCAATGCTGACCCTGGCAGTAGCCATGGTTGATCCTTCATACGGTAAACTGACAAAACCAACGCCCAAGTTTCATCTTGCATGGCAGTGGAATGTACTAGATAGAGACCACATCCAGTACGATGCAATGGATGCCTACCTTTGTTTCAATGTCTACAAGGGTTGGATGAAGAGCGAAAGCCAAGTGTGCGATTCAAGCAAAGAGGAAGAGGAACAAGGACGAAGTCGAGCACGTGGACGAGGAGTCCGAGTAAGGTGGCAGTGTCGTTGCTCATGGTGGTTCTAATGAAGTGTCTACCGGAGTAGTTACTTAGTTTAATTTTAGGGTGCTTAGTTTTATTTGAGGGGTGTGTTGTGTTAAGCCCCCAGCAAAACTATGTTATGTTTCTTCTTGTTACTTTAACACTTCAGTACGTAAATACTAGTATTTATTACAATTCATCTTGTAGTTGGTAGTACTACCACTCGTTTCTTCGCATTATATACGTACAATATATATGGCCAACATCATATAGCCATCAGTTGGCTATACTATTAACCATGCTCTAAACATGCCACATACGCAAAACACTTAAATGAGATATGTAATTCTAGAAAAAACTTAAATGAGAGAAGTTTACCCAAAGCATGAAGGAGTTTAGTTGTCAAAGAATTAAATAGGTATGCTAATTTCTTTAATAGACTTTAGCACCCCATCTAAGCACGTACTAGCTTTTTTAATAGTACTATATGCATAAATTTAGCGACGAGCGCTCTCTATATTGTACCACCTTTTTTCTTTAATTTCATCCTCTTAGTTTTGCTCCATGGCGCAATCCATCGATACTACTATTGTACAAAAGTATACGTTTAAAAGGCTACAAGGTGGGGCAGTCTCGCTTGGTCGGTTTCACAAGAGGCGATGGCCTTTATGATTTGATGGCTCATTGCTGCTGGAAGGCGGGGCAGTCTCGCTTGGTCGGTTTCACAAGAGACGACGACCTTTGTGATTTGATGGCTCATTACTGCTGGAAGGCGGAGCCTTGTGATTTAACTACTCATATAAATGTTGCGGACAACCTGAGGAGGAGCAAAGAACCGTGCTGTATACTCAAGTTTTCCAGTAGAGTACTAGTACGGCGGAGGAGCACGAAACACGGCAGCCAAGTGCGATATGGTGATAAAAATGATCTAATTTGCTAGTCAACAATCCCACAGCGCCGCTCATTGTTAGCATTGTTCTATTCATGCCTCGTAGAGAATGTGACATGTGCGGCGAAACACCCAAAGCAAAAGAAGAAACACAGGAGAAAAAGAAGAAGGAAGATTATACCCCCCCCCCAAAAAAAGATGGAAGACACACACACAAGTCTGGGGTGCTGCTCTCTACTACATGAAGGGTTGCTGGTCGTGGACTCATAAATGCTTCTTCATCGCCTCCACAACCTCCATCTTCTCCACCATCTTCTTCATTCTGTCCATGATGCAGGATTTCTTGATGCAAGCCTTCATCATCTTTTCCACAGCCGCATTACATACCTTGACAACAGCCAGGAGCTCGATGCGGAGCTTTGCCAACTCCTTCTTCTGTTCCATGTCCAGGGCGTGCTGCATCTTCACCGAGGAACTACTCTTCTCATGCAGCTTCTTCCAGCCGACATTCTCCTCCTTCAGCAGGTCGAGCTCGTGGCGGAGCTTCGCCTTGTCCTCCTGAAGTAGCAGGATTTTCCTACTCGCCTTCTTATATGAGGCAATGCTCTTCTTCAGCAGCATCACCAAGACGGGGGTCAACTCCCCCTGCTCACTGAGCTCAGCGGGCATGTCGTCGAGGCTCACCTTCAGCAGCTCCACCAAGCCGTCGATGAACTCCTTCTGCTTATTCAGCTAATCGGGCATGTCATCGAGGGATAATGACTCTAGCACTGCCAGCTCGGCATGTTCGCCTCCACAGCTAGGGCGCTCCTGGGAGCCCTCGCATGCCTGTGAGAGATCTTTTGAGGTCTCTGCAAGGCGGCGAGTCCTCTCTTTTTTCCCGGCCTTGGTCGCCGCTCCCTTGTTACGAGTAGTTCTCGACCTAGAGCTCTACACACCGGCCATGGCAAGGATGGACAAACAAGAAAGACTTGTGAGGAGGAAGAGGTAGAGTGATTTTCGGCTAGGTACTAGTTCCCTTTTTTATAACCTAGTACTAGCACTAGTACTAAAACATGCATAGTGGGAACACATTTAGGTTTGATACGTACTAGGTGTGAGCAGGCTCACTTAATTATACTATACTTTGGAATATGATGGGAACAAGCTAAAGATCAATTGATGGTTTTGATTTTGAGGCCCAAAACGGCTCCTGATGAGTTTCCTGGAACACAATTTCAAGTACTACTGCTCAAATGTGGTCGCACAAGTCAGTGATGTAACTGGTCATACATGTCAGACCAAGCCGATGTGTGTCCCTTCGGTGAGACGCGGGTCCGACCGACCGTCTATTGGTGCGACCGACCATAAGTATTACGCGATGGAGACTTCTGGTTGTGGCTTTGGGTGATTGTCATGACTAAGCATTCAAAAACTAGTGATAAATCAATTACTACCATCTTTTTCCAGATGACCAAGTATTTTCACAGGAATACAATACATATAGATGGAGTGATTGTCACGATTGCAAACCGCCATGGCGCCGCAAGTTCACTACAGCAGCAACCGAGTAGGTCACTACATCGCTGGCGGGGAAGGAGGGCAGCTCACCTCGCCTAAGATGCATGTCCAGCAGTGCCGCTGCAGCTGGTCCCACAATTTGGCTTGTCCTACCGCCCATTTGAATAGTTGCACCGGCTGCTCATGCCATTCCGTAGGCATGCGCATTCTTTCCTCCGTAGTTGACTCTGTTAATATGATCTCTGCCATTAGCCCCAGCTTGAAATCAACGCGACGCTGCCAGATGCTGACATCCCTCGACATCTCTCCCTTGAGATCGACTTATGCCTCCGCCTTGTGCTTCACCAGGCGTAGCTCCTTCGAACTTGTCTCCAATCGATGCGACGCTTCCTCGATCCGATTTTCCCTTGCTACCCACCACATGAAATGCAGCCCTAGCATGTCCTCTAACGCCACCGATCTATGATTCAAGAGCAATGGATCCCCTCTGAAACACATGTGGGTTTTGCTCATAGGCGGCAGTGCTGCAGGGTGCAGTGAGAGGGTAGCCTGCGAGATCCTGGGATCTAAGGGATTATCCATGGCGGGATCTAGTGGGCGAGGCGGGGAGGTGAGGTAGGCGCTGGGAGAGCCCTACGAGGCTAAGATAAAGATAGTAGTACTCCACTCCGTCCATATTTAAATACAAAGACCACCAACCGTAACCTAGGAAAAAATTGATCATCCTGCCTGCGTCCTGGTTTATTGGCCCCCTTACTGTTTTGTGCCAAATTTTGACCAAAAATTTAACTAAGAAAATGTTAATGCATGTCACCAAAAATTATATCATTGGAATCACATTTGAACATAGTTTTCGATGACATTAATTTTTATGACAAGCATAAATATTGTGTTACTTACAATTATGGTCAAAAATTGGCACAAAATACTTGCGAAGGAGACCAATGGAAGTAGCAACCCATGATTTAACTACTCGCATGCACGCAGTGGAGTAGTAATGTCTTTATCAACTACTTCCTCCCTCAAGTCCACTCAATTTGCAAGCACTGTATTAATTGACCATCAATGAAGTGAATGACTTTACATGCGTCAAGTTACCACATGGGGTGGATCTTCGTACAAAAATGCGTCCCACCATGTACCCGCATGTGCATGTGAGGGAATGAGTGCATGCGTGCACATCTTTGCTTCGTGCATGTACTGCCAGTTTGCATGAGAGAGGATGAGTACATTCTTCTGGAACCAGCAGCACACCACTGTGATAAATCAACACAAGGAGGTCGCGACAACGCTTCCACATGTGCCACGTGTCTTCATGGATGCCCCCACATCATTTTAATCATAATATATTAACTGAAAAAGGGAGAGAGACTGTGTAGCGTGCCATTGGAATTCTAATTTATGTGTTTTGCACATACTGGAAGTACTAATAAGGTACATGTGCATTGCACCCATGAGATTTGGCAACCAAATTATGAATAAATACCACACTATAGCATGTAAGCTTTGAGTCATATATGCATGATGTAGATGTTCGTTTAATTCCTCTAGTTCATCTCATTCAAAATCAATTAGTTTTTATAAAAAAAACTAATCTATTTTAAGATTCATGGAATTATGCGTTGTAAAGCATATAGTAAAAACAAATAATGGAAATTCATCTAGAAAAAAGTTGGGCAATTATGATACGGAAGATTAACAAAGGAGAAGTGCTTGTGTTTTGAGGTTTGTGCATTATGCTTAAGTTCAACCATGGAGTCTTCTAGATTGTACATGTGGCAAAATCTGGTAGAATGTAGATGATATCCAACGGCCAGTACTGCTCTGATTTACCATCTCTGCACCGTCGGATTGGCTTCATCCAAGGACTATCTTTCAAATTTATTCGCACACTATATAGGGGTATAGATATAGAGGTATAGATATAGACTAGTGGCACATCATCTAAAGCCTTTCTACACGCTTATTTTTTGTACAAGTGTGCTCCACTGTGCACCCGCGCGTTTGTATGTGGGAACGAGTGTGTGTGTGCACCTCTTCTCTTTCGCACACGTAGTCTGTGTGTGTGAGAGATACTAAGATATGGTGAGGGAATACGTGTCAATGCAATTTGTGTGAAGGAGATGCCTATATACATACATGTATGTCCATGGGGCCGGGGTGATATACGAGGAGGGAGGGGAAGGGTCGAACGCATGAGATATCAATAGAGATAGATAGAGGGAAGAGCTCTACGAGCGTACAAGCACTGGGATATGGGGGTGGGGTGCTGGAAGGTGCGAGGGGCCAAGTGGAGGGAGACTATGAAGGATTGCACAAGTGTGAGATTGATCTTTAAAGAGAGGGGGCGAGAACATGCGCGGTTGCACGCGGTGGCGGAGCCATGAAAAATAAATGAGCTAGGGGGCCAAGCATTGCTAATCCTTTATGGGGAGAGCCAATTCATCAACTTAAAACATTTTACCAGCAATTGATCTACTAATCACATTCATATTAACCTCAGTATATAGTGATGTTAGGGGGGCAGGGCCCATGCTGCCCCCTGTCTTCACCACTGTGCACGCATCTGAGAGATGAAGCGGAAGGCATGCATTATGAGAGGGGTGATGTATAGATAATATAGGTGTATCATCTATGTAATCCTATATATAGAGGTATAGATTGATCGATGTGTACGTGGGAAAGAGGGTGAGACCTGACTAGATATATAGATCGATCGGTTTGTGTGGAAAACTAGGAACGACCTAGCTATATATACACACACATAGAGGAACATCGATCGTTGTGCATGCATATGAGAGATAAAGAATACCCGAAGTGATGAAGAGGGGGAGGTTGTGTGTGTGTGCATGCATGGGAGACCGACCAGAAGAAAAAGATTGCATGTGTGCGATGGATAATGTCGAGTGGTAATGTGTGTGCATGCATGCACGAGAGAAAGTTAGTGGTACAATTATAAAGAGAGGACAACTGTGTGGGTGTAAAAGACTAGGTGAGGTCATAATCAATGTAAAGTTGAATTCAAATATTTGAATAAGAGATCATGATGTTTGAAACCCATGCATGCATGAATACAACTGAGATATGCGTGGTGTGATTTGCAAACGAGCATGCTATATACTGTATACACATTGAACAAGGTCAGACCGATTTGAATTTGAGATACCGATGGCAGGCATCGTTTGTCCACATTGCATCCGTGCATGGACACACTATTCAAACTGGAGATGATGGGTGGCTTTCGCATCACATATTTATACCCCTATATAGTGTGTGAATAACTTTGAAAGATGTTCGTTGGATGAAGCCAATCCGACGGTGCAGAGATGGAAAATCTGAGGACTACTAGCCGTTGGATATCATCTACATTCCACCAGATTTTGCCACATGTACAATCTAGATGACTCCATGGTTGAACTTAAGCATAATGCACAAACCTCTAAACACAAGAACTTCTCCTTTGTTCTAGAATCTTCCGTATCATAACTGCCCAATTTGTTTCTAGATTAATTGCCATTATTTGTTTTTACATTATGCTTTACAATGCACAATTCCATGAATCTTAAAATAGATTAGCTTTTTTATAAAAAATAGATGATTTTGAATGAGATGAACTACAAGAATTAAACGAACATCTACATCATGCATATATGACTCAAAGCTTACATGTTGTAATGTGATATTTATTCATAATTTGGTTGCCAAATCTCATTCGTGCACTGCACTTGTACCTTACTAGTCTAAATGGTGTGTGTGTGTGTGTTGTGCATGTTAAACACATTGTATGTAGTATCATACATGGTTTAGATTCCGAACATCTAGCTAGAACATACATGTACTATGATTTGAATTCAACATAAAATAGATACATGTATTTGAATTCGAGATCATATGTACATGTAGTTCATTTACATGGGAATTTACTAGTCCTATATTCATGTCATGTGTTGTGAAGATAATATTTAGATGGTTGTATAACTAACCCGAGTACAATCCCATTCAAATAGGGAAAATGTACTCAAATTTAGTCCATATGCTAGACAACACAAATTGTTTTTTTCATTGTTGAGGGAAGTGCAAATTGATTTGGTACTGTACACGTTAAGTTTGTTGTCCAGTTTTTTTAGTTTTTTATTGTTGTATTTGAATGCATTTCTAGTAATATAGTAAAACAGGACATGGCTCTCTCTAGTGAGGTGTGAATTGTCTTTTTTTGTACACGTTAAGCTTGTTCTCCTGAAATTTCAAGCCGCGCCTTGTTATGCCAAAATTTCAAGCTAGCGTCTCTGTCTATCGTGCTGCAAAACTCCGGTCTCTTAAACCCGCGCCTTGTTATCCCAAAATTTTAAGATATCTCTTTGTCTCGTTGTGCTCCGAAAACTCCCTCCATCTCAACCCGCTCCTTGATATTCCAAAACTACAACGCGTGCGAAAACTCCCGCCTCCTGCCAAATCCCTACATGTGAAATTCCTGTGATACCCCTGAACCGAAAGAACCACCTGGTTCAAATTGGTGGGGCTACTTTCGTAACTTAACCCACATTTCGGACGAGCGCATCCCTAATCCATGGTTCCCCCTCCCATCCCCTCCGTCCCCAATTCGTACACCGAGGCCGCGAAAACCCGCGAAGCCCAACACCCTCCTCCGTCCGCCCACCCAGCCGGAGCCTCTTCCCCGATGACGTCGTCCACAGCAACACCTCAACATCCCTCATCCACCGCACCGGATGAGGATCCATCGTCGATCTCGTCATCTCGCCGGTTCAGCCACCCCGTCCTCCACCTCCAAGGAGCTGCCCCGATGTTCCCCTCATCTTTCGCGCCACCTCCATTCCCACACCGCCTTATTCACCTGCACCACCAGAAGAGCAGCATCATCACCAATTCCTCGGATGAAGTTGAGGCCTAATCGATGCCACCAAAGAGGTTCTACACTAATCGCTGCATTTTCTTGTTGATTCGATCTCATGGTGCTGCCAGTGCTCGGTCCGGAGCCGACATGGCGTGGCTCCATCCATGGCGGCATCGCCGGCCACTTCCTCCATGGCGACGCTCCCTCGGCGACGACGTCCACATTAGTAGGAGTTGTTGCTGCTTTGGTTCTCGCTTGCACTGCTGCTCTGCTCTTGCTCTCGGTCCCCTGCCTAGTCTGCTCTTGCTCGCTCTGTTGCTCTCACTCTTGCTCTTGCTTGCGCTGCTACTCTACCCTTGCTCGCGCTGCTGCTGCACGAGTAGCAAATCCTGCTCTCGCTCGAGCCCCTGCACCTGCTACCCGAGATGCTGCTACACGATCAGCTGCCCTGGCTCTTGCACGCATAGCCGCTCCGGGTGTTGTTGTTGATACTACTACTTATCTACTACTAGTGTGTTCAGTTTCGATAGCAAAATTCAGTTTCGACATTAAAATTCAGTTTCGACAGTAAAATTCAGTTTCGACAGTTAAGAGATGAGTGGCTGACGTATTTTACTTCTAGCACTTTGTGATTGTGTATTTTACATCATCTGTTGGAGATGCTATTAGAATTCAACTTAGGTTAACATTGTCTCTCTTGTCATGCTTCAGCCTCGTCCTCGTACAACTCACCGGAGCTGCTCCAACAACAAAACCCTCCATCACGGTGGAGCAGTACCCCCGACTCCATCTCCAGACGCCTAAGATCTTCTTCCCCTCCTCCGACAGCCAAATCAACCGGAGCATCCTCACCGACCAACCCAATCATGCTGAGATCAACATGACTTCGCCAAAGAGTTTGTACACTTGTTGCACTGCTTTTTACTCTACATGTTATATATATTGTCCACTAAGCACACGTAGTAACGTGAAATATGATTATTTTCTCCTACTATATGACAAGTAGTGAGGTACCATGCAACTTAGCTACCCGTGATGGACTCTCTTGAACGCCATCATTATTAATTTCTGCGTGTTTGAGCTATGTATTTGTAGATGGGCCTGGGAGTTGAGCTAGTAGGGCAGTGGCCTGGGTCCAAAGTAGTAGAAGTAGCACAATTATTTTTTGAGTGTAGGATTATCCCTGTTCAAGCCTGCCTACTAGAATCGCCAGTGCTTGAAAGGAAAAGTGAAGCAAAAACATAGAAATTGGAAAGTTTCTTATGGCACAACTATTCATGCATTTGGTACAAAGGAATGGAGCAAAGGAAAACTGTAGGATTTGTTCCTTTATGTCTCCTTGAAAGAAAAATCGTAGGAATTTTAATATCCACTTGTCCTTCTTTTCAAATTCCTATTCATGAAGTACAAGACTAAGAGATAGTAGCAAAATAGCATTATACCCATACATTTTCTCATGGTTTGACTTAATCTCACCATGCTTCTTTGCATCATGTGACCTTCCAATTCTTGTGAACCAAACACCCAGATCGGCAGAAATCATGTGTTTTTATATTCTGTGTTTTGCACGTGCATTCCTATCCTATTCCTATGTATTTCCTATCCCTGCATTGTTAGAATCCTCCAATTCAAACAAGCCCTTATAGAATTACTTATGTTACAGATATGTGTCAAAGAAAACCTTGTGTGGTTTCTCCCGCTCCTGCTGCGATGTGGTCCACCCTACCTCAGCTACTCCAATGGCGGGCGGGTTCACCACAGTAGGGATCCACCCTCCAGACCGTCTTTTGCCGCCTCAGGTCTTCTTCCCCACCGTCGGCAGCCACAACAACTGCATTACCATCATCAACTGAGCAGATGACCTTGAGGACTACACGGGTCCGCAAGAGAGGTCGCACTCTTTCGTGTATGCTTTCGTTATGCATTGCTTAACATGATGACATGCTACTTTATCGTCATGTTCACCGATTAGACTCTGAGTCAGGTCCAAACTAATGCTCAAACTTGAGTTTTAAAATGGTTGTGGGGTACATATTGGGGCAACAATCAATATTATTTGTCTACTATCTGGTTAATCTCGGGTGTCTACTATGAGTTTAATGTTGGGTGGAAACAAACATTAAAGGAGCCATTATCTGTATTTTTTAACTGAAGCTATTATCTGCCTGCTATCATTGGTTTTGGGTCTATCCACAGTTTGCTACCATCACTCTGGATTTGGGCATGCACTTCTTACATAATCTCACTATGGTTTATTCTTATGCATGTCAGTTATTGTACACAATGGTACTGAACATGTAGAGTAAAAGAGACGAGCCTTGTGTGGCAATAAAATTTCATCCAGCATCGCTCCATGGTCGGTGCAAAAGCAACCCCCTCCCCCCATTCCAGACTGTAATCAAGAGGAAGATAACTGTTCAGGGGGGGGGGGGGTCGGAGGGAGTAGACCACTCCTATTTACCCCCTAAGGTCTTGTGTTCTAACTTGGCATGCTGATGTTGGTCATATCATGCATATGGTGCCTTGCATTGCTTACTTTATACATAAAATATGTCATCTGCTTAGTTTGGACATGCATTGTGTGAATGGCATCTGTTTAGTTTCTATATCATATATGTGAATCATGCAATGCCATCTTGTTTAGCCAGGCATCATATATGTGAATTTTGCAATGCCATCCTAGTTAGCCAGTCATCTTATATGTGAATTATATCATTGCATCCTTTTTTATTAAGTATTAAATTTGTCAACAATTTTAGTACATTCAATTACTCTTCATGTGCATCAGCCATTCGACACGGTCATGGAAAAATCTGGAGTGAAAACAAGGTCTTCAGAGCAGACAATGCTATCTGACAAAGCGCATGTCTTGCTAGTTACGGATAGCTCCTCAGAGGAGGATTCAGAGACAGATGACCAGTCATATCCCCCCCCCCGAGGTGCATGCTCTAACTTGGCAGGGTTATATTGCTCATATCGTGCATATGGTGTCTTGCATTGGCATGTCATTTGCTTAGTTTAGACATGCTTTGTGTGAATGCCACCAGTTTAGTGTCTAATTACCATATATGTGAATTTTGCAATGCCATCTTGTTACAAGACATTATATATGTGAATTATGCAATGCTATCTTGTTGCAAGGCATTATGTATGTGAATTATGCAATGCCATGTTGTTTAGCCAAGTGTCATATATGTGAATTATATCATGCCATTTTTTGTATTACTCATTCCATTTGTTGACAATGTTTGTATATACAACTGCTCTTCCTGTGCATCAGCCATTTGAATTGGTGATGGAGAAATCTGGAGTGAAAACAAGGTCTTCGGAGCAAACAATGCTACTTGCTGAAGCAGATATCTTGCTGGTTACAGATAGCTCCTCAGAGGAGGATTCAGAGGTAGATGGCCAGTCTTATTTCCCCCTGAGGTGTATGCTCAAACTTGGCAGGGTTATATTACTCATATCATGCATATGTTGTCTTGCAATGCTTAGTTTTTACATCATATACACAATATTGAATGCCATCTCCTTAGTTGACACATCATATATGCGATTGCCCTCTGCTCACTTGCTTAGTATATAAATCATATATTTGAATTATATCATGTCATGATGTTTACATAGACAACATGTATCTGAATTATGGCATGCCAACCCATTTTCTAAAGACATAATATAGTTATATCATCTCATCCTGTTTACATAGTCATCATATTTTGAATTATGTCATTCTATCCGTGAATTATATCATGCCATCATGTTTCCATCGACGACATGTTTGTGAATGATGGCATGCCAACCTCTTTAATAGACACATCATATAGTTATATCATGTCATATTGTTTACATAGTCATCATATTTTGAAGTATGTCATTATATCCTGTTTAGTTAGCCATCATATATGTGAAATTGTGTCATGCTATCCTGTTTAATTAGCCATCATATATGTGAAATTATGTCATGCTATCCTATTTGGTTAGACAACATAAATGTGAATTATTTTTTGCCATGTTTTCTTCCCTACTATCCATTGCACCTATCTATCTTACAATGTATGTACATTCAATTTCTTTTCTTGTTTATCAGCCATTTGAATTGGAGGGGGTGATGGCGGTATCTATGGGAGTAAAAACATTGTCTTCAGAAAAGATCGTGCTACCAGTCGATGCAGATAGAACCATGGTTGTACTTGCCCAAGAAGCAGCCTCACCACACATAACCCAGAGTCACGCAGATTGTACCCCTACCTAGTTGGACAGAGAACCAGCTACACCCTTTCTAACCCCAACGCCAGCAGATAGTAACCCAGTTCTAGTTGACATAGCACCGTCTCCACCACAGAGCACCCAAACACGAGCAGTTAGTAAGGCAACTACATTGCCCAAAGCACGAGCACCACTACTCCGAACTCCAAGTCAACGCTATGGTGCATTATTCTCAGTTCAGGTTCCGTAGCTATGGTTCATACCCCTTTGCTCTTGTTTCACTGTATTTACTCATACCAACTAATTTCAAATTTGAAGGATGCAACTGAAACATTGTAGGATCGAAAGTATGTCTAGAGGGGGGATGATTAGACTACTTGACCAAATAAAAACTTAACCTTTTCCTAATTTTAGTTTTTGGCAGATTTTAACAACTAAGCACAAGTCAAGCAATCTTAACACAATTCAAGCAAGCATGCAAAGAGTATATGAGCAGCAGAAAGTAAAGCATGCAACTTGCAAGAATGTGAAGGGAAGGGTTTGGAGAGTGCAAACGCAATAGGAGAAACAGATGTTGTTGTCGTGGTTCTGATAGGTGGTGCTATCGTACATCCACGTTGATGGAGACCTCAAACCACGAAGGGTAATGGCTGCGCGAGTCCACAGAGGGCTCCACCCACGAAGGGTCCACGAAGAAGCAACCTTGTCTATCCCACCATGGCCATCGCCCACAAAGGACTTGCCTCACTAGGGTAGATCTTCACGAAGTAGGCGATCTCCATGCCCTCACAAACTCCTTGGTTCACTCCACAATCTTGTTGGAGGCTCCCAAGTGACACGTAACCAATCTAGGAGACACCACTCTCCAAAAGGTAATAGATGGTGCGTTGATGGTGAATTCCTTGCTCTTGTGCTTAAAATGATAGTCTCCCCAACACTCAACTCACTCTCATAGGATTGGATTTGGTGGAAAGATGATTTGAGTGGAAAGCAACTTGGGGAAGGCTAGAGATCAAGATTCATATGGTTGGATTGGAATATCTTGGTCTCAATACATGAGTAGGTGGCTCTCTCTCTCAAAAAATGGGTAATGGAAGTGTAGGCATGATCTGATGGCTTCCGTTACGAATGAGGAGAGGGTGGAGGGGTATATATAGCCTCCACACAAAATCTAACTGTTACACACATTATACCAAACTTGATGGGACCGAATCAGAAAACTCGGTCAGACCGATTCAGTGCATATGTGACCGTTAGGCAATTTCGGTGGGACTGACATGTCATCTCGGTGGGACCAACATCATTAGGGTTAGGCATAACGTAATCTCGGTTGGACCGATTACTCAAACTCGGTTGGACCGACTTTGGTAATAAGCTAACATAGAGTTGGTCAGACAAACTCGGTGGGTCCGATTCGCTCGTCTTAGTGGGACCGAAGCGTTACAAAAAGTAAATAGAGAGTTTGCATTGCAGACTCGGTGGGACCAATCGCTCATCTCGGTTAGACCAAAACGTTACAGAGGGAAATAGAGAGTTTGCAACCCCATCTTGGTGAGACCGAGATCCCTATCGGTGAGACTGAAAAGACTAGGGTTTTTGGCAGTGGATATGTCAAATGAACTCGGTGGCGCCGGATGAATCAAACCGGTGGGGTCGAGTTTAACTTTTGGTTTGGCACATATGTGGATATGAGAAAGTGGTTGAGGGCTTTTGGAGCATATCACTAAGCATTTTGAGCAAGCAAGCCATTAAGCAACACCTCATCCCCTTTTAATAGTATTGGCTTTCCTATAGACTCAATGTGATCTTGGATCACTAAAATAGAAAATGTAGAGTCTTGGACTTTGAAGCTTGAGCCAATCTTTTGTCCTTAGCATTTTGAGGGGTCCACATTTCTTATCCATGCCATGTCAATCATTGAACTTCCTGAAATATTTATCTTGTAATGGCATTAGTTCAATGAGCTATATGTTGTTAATCATTACCAAAACCACCCAGGGATAGTTGCACTTTGAATCTCCCGCTTTTTGGTAATTGATGAAAACATATAGATCAAAGCTTCGACAAATGATAAGAAGATTGAAGTACATTGTCGCTCTGAGAAGTATGTGACAAACAAGAGCTCTTCCTAAATTTGTGCATTATTTAAAATTTGCTTTGGAGTGCAAATGCACAATGTGTTAGGATCATGGGTCACTCTTCCATGTCACATACATCTTGATGGAGCGCTCAAAATGATAATAATTGAACACATGCACTCATCACCAAGCAAAGTGAATGATCATAAATGGATATGAAGGAAAATGTCATTCAAGCACACATTAAAGTAGCATATGATCAAACATCCAAGTATCTCACAAAAGACATAATGTAACAAGCAAACACATAATAAAGTTCAAGCAAGTAAAATGCAAAGAGAGACAAAACAACACTTTCTCTCTCTCTCTCGAAGACTATGATCTATACATATTTCTCCCCCTTTGGCAACAAGTACCAAAAAGTTAAAAATATGCATAGTGCTATGCGTCTCTCAGGCTTGGTATTCATGAGGTGGTGTAGAGATGACTCCAAGGATGAAAGCGTCTGTAGATGTGGTTGGAGCTGGTGGAGTGGCTGCTGGAGCTGGTGGCACTGAAGCTGTGGCTACTGGTGCAATGTAGTAGCTCTTGTGTCTGGGACAGGCACTGCAGCAGACCTCTGACTTTTGGGCACTCTAGTAAAAGCATCTGTAGTAGACTTGCCCTTCTTCTCCTCCACTTCCTCCTGAAGTTGCTCAACCACTAACTGAATCTCAGTTACCTTGACATCTATATCATAGAATTTCTGCTCAATGATCCTCTCCAAGCTCTCCTGGTTTTGAGTCAGGGTGGCCAAGCCCTTCTCAATCCTCAAGGTGGATTGGATCAGATATCCAAGCTGATCTTGCTTGATCTTCAAGAACACTTGAGATGCCTCTTCAGCTGTTGGCATCTTCGCAGCTTTCTCTGCCCTTGCCTTCTCTCTCTTCTCATGTGCTTGCAAAGAGGATGGATCTTCCTCAGTCATGACAACAATGTTGTCCTCAAAGTCTGGCCTGAGGGGTAAATGCTCCTTGTCCAACAGATATGTGCCTATGCCCATCTTAGAGTTGATGAGCACCTGAATTTGTGGAGCATACCCACAAGATCTCTTCTGATCTGCAGTTGTCCTCTTGATTGTTTCCACAGTCAGACTCATCACTTTGAACTTTTGAGGGACATCAAATATATGCAGCAAGTTGATGGAGTGTCCTCTGATCATTCTGTGATCTCCAGATTTTGGCAACAGAGTGTGCCTCAGAATGGTACTGATAGTAGGCAGGCCTGACAGTAAGTGCTTCGCAGAGCCAAACTTGTGAGTATCCAGGTCTGCATCAGGAATCTCCTTGTACATGATGGCCATTGAGTTGTGATCCTTCTTCTTCTTGGCATAGACATCCAAGTCATCTTCATGAGCTTCTGGGGCATTGATCAATCTAGCCCACTCATCAACTGTAGACTGGTACCTTGTACCCTCTGACATCCATACAATTCTGCCATCTAGATAGAAATGAGCAGTTGAATAGAATTGCATGATCAGCTCATCATTCCACTTTGTGAGCTTTTGGCTAACAAACTTGTCAACCTCACATGCCTTGAAGCTGTCATAAACACCTGGGAAGTGATCTTCATTCTCTCTAATGTAGGTAAAGTCCACCCATCTCATGTCACACACTATGGGCTTCTTGTCAAGCAGGATTGTCTCATAGAAATCTTGTTGTTCCTTTGTGCGAAACCTGTAATCCACATCAGTTCTCCTCCTGACAGCATATGGGTCAGCCTTTCTCCATTGCCTCAGTCCTGCATTCTTCCTGATCCTCATATCCTCTGCAATAGGATGTGCATCATTATGATCTGGGATCTTGGGCTTTAGCTTCCTTAGCACTTGGGCTTCAGCTTCCTATTCTTTAGTCTCAGGCACTGGGGCCTTGTTCTTCTCCTTAGTAGGTATATTCCTGGTACTCCTCTTGGGTGCAGTCTTCGGAACTAGAGCAGCAGCTTTGGGAGCAGTTTTGGGCTTAGCAGCAGCCCCTAACTTTATAGCATCTCCCATGAGCTTCTGTGCCTTAGGTGCTGGAGCAACATCCTCTTCCGCTTCATCATCTGATCTCACCATTGAAGATTTTCCAAGAACTTTGGTTGTTGTTGTTCTTGTCCTCACCAGCTGCCTCTTCTTAAAATTCAATGGTGAACTTCATAGTTTCACCTGTGGCAACTTTTCTTGGCTTGGATGTAGGCACTCTCCTAGTTGGTGCCTTCTTGTTCATGCATGGCTTTGTTGATGCAGCAGTGCAAAACTCCTTCTTCACAACATTCCTCTTTGAGATGGCCTCATCCTCAGCTGCAACATAGTCTTCATCCTCTGAATCAGAAGTTCTCTTCTTCCTTGTTCTAGTAGCTGCCTTGGGCAAGTTACTAGGTGTGCTCCTGTTGCCCTCATCATAGCTATTGGAGGGACTAGTGCCCTCACTCAACTGTCCTTGCGGTTCAGACCTGTTTTGGCTATCACTCTGGTCAGGCATATTGCAGGCAACTGTCAGTAGACCCTGTAAATAGGTTGTAGATGAGGCAGAGTAGATGAGCATCACAAAGTATAGAGGTTTTGCAAAACAAATTGAGTCAAAACTTAGTTTTAGTTCTCTACAAAAGTGATCTCAGAGCTACCGAATTGACAAACTCAGTGATACGGAAGCAACTCTTGGAACCTAAACTAGTGAACTCGGTTGGGCCGAGTCACAGTTCGGTGGCACCGAGATTACTAGGGTTTCACAGAATCCTGAGCTCGGTCACACCGATTTGCATGTTTTGGTCAGACCGAAAAGCGCATGAACAATGGCCTAAGCTGAATCGGTGAGACCGATTTCTACATTTCAGTCGGTCCGAGATGAGTTTTGTGGAGAGCTAACCCTAAAATTTTCGAATCAATCTAGACCTAAGGAAGATTTAGCTGGACAGATTAATCTCATTCGTGGCAAGAAGCATGTCATTGTCCTTGTGCTAGGAATCGGAGTGAAAAAGACAGCACAAGGGGTCGAACACGTACCCTAGAGCGGCGAGTGTTTGCTACAGCGGTGACGGCGGAGGAAAATCCGTTGATGGCGGCAAAGTCCAACGGCGGGAGGTTGTTGGCGGCGAGGAGACGATCCGGAGACTTGAGGAGGCAGAGGAGGACATGCGCGGGCTGAGAAGATTTGAAGTAACTCCCAAAATCTCACCCATGGGTATATATATATCCCGACCCTGTTGGTGTGACCGAGTGGAACAACTCGGTGGCACCGAGATTGCAGAATCACAAGCGGTTGCTGCAACTCAGTGTGACCAAAGTGTTCATCGGTTGCACCGAGATGAAAACCTAGATCAACTTAGTGAACTCGGTTTGACCGAAATGGATTTCTCGGTCAGACCAAAATGCACAAAGAGGTTTTGGAAGTTTAAGTCTATGATGAACCGGGAACTCCGAGTGCTCCTCACACAGAGTGGTTCAAATCTGACTTGATCAAACTTTGTGATGTAGCATGAATAGAGTCTGAGACGATAAAAGCATAGATAGCTAGAGAAAGTTCTTAGGCATTCTTGTCCATCCACTTGGCAAAAGAGAAAAGATCCAAACAATCAAAACAACAAGCGGATGTCCTCGAATGAGTAAAATATGCAACCAACATGCTCATACAATAAAATGGCAAATAAAGCATGCACAACCAATTCTAGCATCTATCAAACAATTGGCGATGACTAGGTCATCTATATATGAGTATATTGACTTAGGAGTCAAATGAGAACATTTGATCATAGGTCATACTCATCGTTTAAGCACAAGTGGGTTTACCAGTTTTACATAAAGCATTGTTGTGTTCACACCATTAGAGTTGCTTTAGCTCAATTCTTTAGAGTAAAGCCCCCCCTAGATGTGAGATCCCCCCAAAGAGGGATGAACTAACCTTGGGTTTTGTCGATGATGACTTCATGTAGGTGTTGAAGATGTGGATGCTCAATGTTGTTGATCATTTGGAGCAATCCATTGGAGTGAGTTGCACTTTCAATACCTACACGGGTTAGTCTCACAAGGAACAAACAAGGATATCCATAGACATAGAGTGATGCACACACAAGATGATGTCCATGAAATCATTAGGTTACCTTGTCCCTTGTCTTACCAACAAGAGGGTTTGTGACTCCTTGAACTAGTGCAAGATGTGGAAGTTGATTGCACTTCTCCTTGCCAAAGTGATATGAGTGAGGTATATTGGCGGAGTCACCCTCAAGAACTCTCTAGGCCTTCTTATTTGGGATCCACATCATCTTGATGGGAATCCTTGGGGTAGTAGTGGAACTTGATTAAGTAGAGCTTGATGTAGTCTTGGGAACCCACTTGACCAAGGCCTTGGGAGCTTCTTCAAATGCATCAATCTCCTCTTGAAGCTTGTCCTTGCCTTTTTGCTTGTGGTCTTGTGGTGGAAGATCATCTTGAGCTTGTGTCCCTTGGAAAGAAGTAGGATCATACTTCTCTTGTCGGGGAACAAACTTCGTCTTGGGGTATTGATCTTCTTCCCACTCAACTCCATCGGCATTGAACTTTCGTTCAAAACCAACACCTTGATTCTTCCGGTGCCTTCCTTGCTTGCGTACAATTTCCTCAAATTGCTTACTCCCGGCAAGGCTTTTGTAGACACCCTTCTCTATAATTCCCTTCAATAAGCTATTTTCTTGCTCAAGTGTAACTTGGCTAAGAGAATCATTAGTGGAATCAAGAGAACTACTAGAAGCAACAACATTGGATTTAGCATGATTATTATTACTACTAGAAGAAGAATCTTTCTTGCTCTTGTTACTAGACTTGACTTGTGGCATGTAAGTAGATAAGAGTAAACGCTTGGCAATGTAAGAAGAACTTTTCTTGTGAAGATCATCATTGATTGCCTTTAAAAACTCATGCTCTTGCTCAAGGTTGAGCTTTTCAAAGCGTAACTTCTCATGAGTCTTTAAAAGTTCTCGATGATCTTCAAAGATAGTTTCATGAGCTAACTTAAGAGTGTTTAGTTCTTTAGTTAGGCGCTCAATCTTCTCCTTATCATTGTCATTCGTTTTATCTTGATTAGAATGATTAATTGACGTTTCATCATAGTATTCATCACTAGAGTTGTCAAGTAAATCATCATCACCTAACAAGTCATCTTCATCACTACTGAAATCAACATACTCGGGTGTGATACCTTTGGGCCTTTAGCCATGAAGCATCTTCCAATTCCTTCATTTGGTGAGTCAAATATGTCGTAGGAGTTGGTTGACACAAGTGCTAGACCGGCAACACCTTCATCTTGAGTTTCAGAGTCGGAGTGATAGCTTCTCTCGGAGATCGGAGTCGGAGCCGGATACCCATTCACCAACATGAGCTTGATGTCTTCGTTTTGTGTAGCTCTTTGATCATTTGTCCTTCCTTTCTGAATCCTTGCTTCTCCGGGAGGTTCTTTGTTCATGATGATCATCTCTACTCCTCCTCTCTTGGTGGTGATTCTTCTCTTCTACTTCTTCTTTTGGGTGAATCTTCTCTCCTTTTGTAAGGAGCCGTACACTCATTGGAATAGTGTCCAGGTCTTCCACAATTGTAGCAATTACGTTCACGACTTGAAGATCTTTTGTCATTGTAGGACCTTGACTTGGAACTCCTTTCCTTGCTTCTACTCTTGTAGAACTTGTTGAAGTTTTTCACCATTAAGCTCAATTCCTCATTGAAGGTTTGTTTCTCACTTGATGATGTGGGAGCATCACATGAGGCTTTGTAAGCACCACTTGACTTATTGTGAAGCTCCTCCTTATCCTTGAGTGACATCTCATGAGCAACAATTCTTCCAATGACATCCGTTGGCTTGAGATATTTGTAATTGGGCATCATTTGGATCAATGTGACGGTATCATATTTTCCATCCAAGGCTCTTAGGATCTTCTTGATGATGAATTTGTCGGTCATCTCTTCACTTCCTAAGCCGGCAATCTCATTTGTAATGAGAGCAAGCCTAGAGTACATTTCAACGACACCTTCACCATCCTTCATTTTTGAACTTGTCAAGTTGACTTTGAAGCACATACAATTTGGATTCCTTGACGGAGTCGGTACCTTCGTGCATGTCAATCAAAGTATCCCAAATTTCCTTTGCATTCTAAAGGAGGCTGATTTTGTTGAATTCTTCGGGGCACAATCCGTTGAAGAGGATATCACAACCTTGAGCATTGTATTGCAGCATCTTCAACTCTTCCGCGGTAGCTTCACGGTTCGGTTCTCTCCCATCGAAGAATTCACCTTGCAAGCCAATACACACAATAGCCCAAACGGCGGGGTTATGTCCAAGAATATGCGTTTTCATCTTATGCTTCCAACTAGCAAAATTAGTACCATCAAAGTAGGGACCTCTATGGTGGTAATTTCCCTCGCTAGACGCCATACTCTCCTAGGTTGTGAAACCAAGGCTATGATCACCAAAAGCTATGGAAATCAAGGCAAATGGAGACCAAAGCTCTGATACCAATTGTAGGATTGAAAGAATGTCTAGAGAGGGGTGATTAGACTACTTGGCCAAATAAAAACTTAACCTTTTCCCAATTTTAGTTCTTGGCAGATTCTAACAACTAAGCACAAGTCAAGCAATCTTAACACAATTCAAGCAAGCATGCAAAGAGTATATGAGCAGCAGAAAGTAAAGCATGCAACTTGCAAGAATGTGAAGGGAAGGGTTTGGAGAGTGCAAACACAATAGGAGACACGGATGTTTTGTCGTGGTTCCGATAGGTGGTGCTATCGTACATCCACGTTGATGGAGACTTCAACCTATGAAGGGTAACGGTTGCGCGAGTCCATGGAGGGCTCCACCCACGAAGGGTCCACGAAGAAGCAACCTTGTCTATCCCACCATGGCCATCTCCCACGAAGGACTTGCCTCACTAGGGTAGATCTTCACGAAGTAGGTGATCTCCTTGCCCTTACAAACTCCTTGGTTCACTCCACAATCTTGTTGAAGGCTCCCAAGTGACACCTAACCAATCTAGGAGACACCACTCTCCAAAAGGTAATAGATGGTGTGTTGATGATGAACTCCTTGCTCTTGTGCTTCAAATGATAGTCTCCCCAACACTCAACTCACTCTCATAGGATTGGATTTGGTGGAAAGATGATTTGAGTGGAAACCAACTTGGGGAAGTCTAGAGATCAAGATTCATATGGTTGGATTGGAATATCTTGGTCTCAACACATGAGTAGGTGGCTCTCTCTCAGAAAATGGGTAATGGAAGTGTAGGCACGATCTGATGGCTTCCCTCACGAATGAGGAGAGGATGGAGGGGCATATATAGCCTCCACACAAAATCTAACCATTACACACATTATACCAAACTCGGTGGGACCGAATCAGAAAACTCGGTCGGACCGATTCAGTGCATATGTGACCGTTAGGCAATTTTGGTGGGACTGACATGTCATCTCGGTGGGACCAACATCATTAGGGTTAGGGCATAATGTAATCTCGGTTGGTCTGATTACTCAAACTCGGTTGGACCGACTTTGGTAAGCTAACATAGAGTTGGTCAGGCAAACTCGGTGTGACCGATTCGCTCGTCTCGGTGGGACCGAAGCGTTACGAAAAGGAAACAGAGAGTTTGCATTGCAGACTCGGTGGGACCGATCGCTCATCTCGGTTAGACTGAAACATTACAAAGGGAAACAGAGAGTTTGCAACCCCATCTCGGTGAGACCGAGATCCTTATCGGTGAGACTGAAAAGACTAGGGTTTCTGGCAGTGGCTATGCCAAATGAACTTGGTGGCGCCAGATGAATCAAATCGGTGGGGCCGAGTTTGACTTTTGGTTTGGGACATATGTGGATATGAGAAAGTGGTTGAGGGCTTTTGGAGCATATCACTAAGCATTTTGAGCAAGCAAGCCATTAAGCAACACCTCGTCCCCTTTTAATAGTATTGGCTTTCCTATAGACTCAATGTGATCTTGGATCACTAAAATAGAAAATGTAGACTCTTGGACTTTGAAGCTTGAGCCAATCTTGTCCTTGGCATTTTGAGGGGTCCACATTTCTTATCCATGCCATGCCAATCATTAAACTTTCCTGAAATATTTATCTTGTAATGGCATTAGTTCAATTAGCTATATGTTGTTAATCATTACCAAAACCACCCAGGGATAGTTGCATTTTCAAACACCAATGGCGCAATAGGTATGTTTTAAACATGTTTCTTTAATGTGTTTGTTGTTGTAACTTGCTCTATGTTGATTTCAGTTTCAATTGAATAAACAGTTATCTTCTCATGCCATGCACATTACAAGTGTTGTTATTGCTGTGTAGTTTCCCACACTTATATTTTGTCTATGCTGCTTCGTCTTAAACAGATATGATTTGAATTGTCTCTATCTTGATTTGGCAACATAAACTAGAATGATATAGACCACACAGTGACCATACTACATAGATATATGTTTGTTTCATGATGTTATCTTGTCCTCCTTACTACTGAACTGGTTTACCAAAATGAGTTTCATATACAACATGGTAAACTTGTGATCTGTCTGCTTGTTTCTCTTTTAGAATGCGGACAAAATATTGGAGAAGAGTACCCCGTTATGCAATGGTAAAGGAAGTAATGCAGATAAGGTTCAAGATAGTGAGACATCCATGTTGGTCTCCAAGAAAGCTAATGAAAACTATATGAAAACACTGAGACAACCCCAAAGTCCTGTCTTGATGTAGTGTTTGAGTTACTGACCACTACTGCTGGCACTAGCTCTTTGAACTCGTTGCCTGAATCAGTTTGGCTTCTTTAGTCTCAACTTCAAGTTGAAACACATCGATCGGATTTGCTGCGACATGAAGCAGAAGGACTGAGGAAGTACCTGCAGAATTTTCAGATGCATACTTTCTGGTGCAACAGCAAGCGCTGGAGGATTTAAGCGCCAAACAAGAGATAGTTAATAAGCTTGCTAAGCATCTTGCCAGCATTATGGGTACCCAGGATATTGCTTCTTGAGCTCTTCTGAAGTGGTTTCAGTTCTGGACTTGTTTTGCTGCGACGTCTAGCACTGGTCGCCAACTTTGACAACCAGTGTATGTGATATGCTACTTTGTTCCCTATATTTGCACTGGTGGCGAACTTTGATGCCCAGTGGATGTAATATGTGTAATAAACGTGATAGCCTAGCATAATTTGCTTGCTTATTTATTTCCTTGTTGTCTTGTTTATTTGTTTGCTTGTAGTCAGTGCAGTTCTTTTTCTGTGGTTTGCTAGTGGCCGCAATAACCTATTTTTTAAAACTAGGCCACAATAACCATGGGCTACATATTTACTGTAGTGGCCGTGGGCCTCCTACGGGCCGTAGAAACAATGGGCCTTCTATGGGCCGTACAGACAATGGGCCTTCTACGGGTCGTATGATCGATTGGCCAAACATGGGCCAATAACGGACCGCATTATGGGCCGTAAACAGGCTATAGTTGGAATCGTCCGTTCATGGGCCGACCATAATGGGTCGTTGTTAATCGCATGTATTTGATGACGCTATGAAAACGGCCCAGTGGATTAACGGGCCACTGTAACCACGGGCTGAATTTGGCCCACAAGCAGAAAAGTCCAGTAATGGGCCATAAGTAACCGAATGCTGGAAATGAGCCCAAGAATAAATGGGCCCTAAGAAGGCTGAAAGATAACACGGGCTGGAAATGGCCCAATGGAATAATGGGTTGTTAATGGGTATAAATTGATACACTGTTCATTACAGGCCAGTTTTACCATGGACCGTTAATGGGCCAAGAGTTACAAAGGGCCTCATATGGGCCGAAAGACGTCATGGGCCATACATGGACCGGAAATTACAATGGGCTGGAATCATAGACGGCCCAGATGATGCTACTTAGCCTAATTCGGATAGGTCGTAACGGGGTATGAGTTAGCGGGCTGTAAATGGGCTATATGCGAACAAGTCGTTAACAGGCTTTCCGTGGACCGGTCCGCTACCTTTTGACCAAGTCAAACGGGCCGGCCTTTTCACCGGAATGGGCCTCTATTGGGTCGTGCCATGTGTCGACATATCATAGGCGCCTCCGGTCCAATGAGTGGATGACATCTGTCCCAACGGTGAGCCGACATGTGGTTCCTCTGGCCATTGAGAATTTTACACGTGGAAAATCCCCATTGGTCTGGGCTGTTAATGGGTTATCGGATCCAAAACCGGATCGGATAGCTTAACGACGACCTATTACTGTGGATGCCACATGTCGGTTACCCTTGACGAAAGCACTCCCATGATGCGCCATTTATCGTCATGGAAGTAGACACTTTTGGTAATGTCATGGAACACTTCTACGACAGCACAGGTATGACTATATTGATTCTGTCATAAAATTGTCATGGATGTACATGCATGACAGAAAACGTGACCTACTGTGACAAACACGTATCATCATGGAAGTGTATTTTTTTAGTGTTTCGTCCTAGTTCGAGCCACCAACCGGGACTAAAGGTCAATTTCAGCAGCCCAAAGGGCGGGAAGAAGAGACCTTTAGTCCCGGTTGGTGGCTTAAACAGGGACGAAAGGGTAGCATTGGTCCTGGTTGGTGGCTCAAACTGGGACCAAAGGCATCCTTTCGTCCCGGTTCGAGCCACCAACCGGGACCAATAGCCTGGCACAGCGGTGTGAAGGGAGTTTAGTCCCACCTCGCTAATTGAGAGAGGGCAGCACTGGTTTATAAGGTGCACTGCTCCTGAGCTTTTGAGCACCTCTCTAATGCAGGCAATATACTTGCCTAACCTTTGTCACTGCCATGTTGGGCATGTCGGTCCCGCAGGCCTGCATCCTGGCCCATGTACAGATGGGTTTCTAGTCGTATGCAGGCCGTGGTGGCCCAGTAGGCGGCATTTTTTTGTGTCATTTAGTTTGCTATTAAAGTTTTTAACATAAAATACTTTATGAAAGTTCTTTTTGCTATCAAAGTTTTTAACAAAAAATACTTTGATGATTTTAGTTGCATAAATTTTATATAATTTTAAGTGAATATTATTTTGATAATATTTTTTATTTTTATTTCATTTTAGTTTGCTACTAAAGTTTTTAACATAAAATATTTTATGGAAATTCTTTTTGCTATTAAAGTTTTTAACAAAAAATACTTTGATAATTTTAGTTACATAAATTTTATATAATTTTACGTTAATATTATTTTGATAATAACTAGAGGTTTATAAAAGCTTTTTAGTTGATTCTTTTTGCTATTGAAGAATTTATAGTTTTGTTTTAGTTGATCATAACAAAATATTTTAATTGATTCTTTTTAGTTCATTCTTTTTGCTATTAGAGTTTTATAAAAGCTTTTTAGTTCATTCTTTTTGCTATTAGAGTTTTATAAAAGCTTTTTAGTTCATTCTTTTGAAAAGCACTACAAATGGACTCTGAAAAGGTTAAAAGTTGGCATGGTATCATCATTTCACCCACATAGCATGTGCTAAAAAGTTGAGAGGGTTACGACAAAAGCTGGATGCACTTCGTGTACAAAATGGTCAATCTATTTCGAAGTATCAGGGTTTTGGATGAAAACTCATCTGTTACAAAGGGATTTCATTTGTTTGAACTTATTTTAACTCCAGACTTTTTGTGTGTTCAGAATACACCATTCAAAGCTGCATCATCAATTTTCAACCCTTTCTGACTTCATTTGGTATTTTTCATGCATTTACAATTTTTTTAGCTAAATGACCCTGAAATTGAGAAGCACTTCAAATGGACTCTGAAAAGGTTGAAAGTTGGCATGGTATCATCATTTCACCCACATAGCATGTGCTAAAAAGTTGAGAGGGTTACGGCAAAAGCTGGATGCACTTCATGTACAAAATGGACAATCTCTTTCGAAATATCAGGGTTTCGGATGAAAACTCATCTATTACAAAAGGCATTTCATTTCTTGACATGTAACTGCAGTGATATTCTAGATCAAAGCCATCATCAGAATAGTTGTGCAGAGAAAGTCTTCATTTTTTTCTTTGCATGTGTCCTGTCGGAGTAATGGGCCACAGGTAGGCTAACCCGAGCCCCAGAACCTTTCAAAACATCGGGGTAGACTACGCCCCTCAAGACCCCACGATGAAGAGTCGCCTCCTGGGAGTCGATAGCAACTGTCCCTCACGGCCGAGTTCCAGGGACGACTTCGAATTAAGCCGACTCTTGGTAGACGATTTCAATATGAGCTGACACTCGGCTGGCGACTCCAAGATAAGACGACTGTGGGAGTCGGCCCGCGACTCCAACCTTCTCCTGCCTTCACCACGATGGACAGGGGCGGGGTACGGTCATTGCGTGGCCGTCTCCACCCTGCCTACGAGGGGTTGGCATGGCTACAGTGCGCCGTATCACTGGAGATCTCCATCGTGGCGCGGCACTGTTGCCATGCCTGCCCTGACCTCAGCCTCAGTGGGCGGCGCACTGTGCCCACGACGGCCTACCAGCCGGAGAACAGAAGATGGCGAGAGCACCCCGAAGATGGACCCGTGGGAGTCGGCCCCCTGGAGTCGGCCGGCCCCTCCCACGGGCCCCGCACGCCATTAATCAGACAAGACGGGGAATGGCGACAGTGATCGTCTGCCAGAAGACGGCACTGTTGCCATGACCCCATGACCAAGCCAGCGTCATCAGAAGCACCGCTACAGTACCAGGCCTGTCAGCGGGGCCCGCCAGTCGGCGGGCCCCAGTAGTCGGCGAAGAAGACGGCGGCCTGAGAGACAGACGGCTGGGACCCGCGCCCAGCTGGATTACCATTGTATCCCTGGGGGGCAGGCCTATATAAGCCCCCCCCTGGGCACCCATGCAAGGGGGATATAGCTTCTCTAGTATTAGACCCGATCATATAGGAAGGAGGGAGCTAGCCTTGCCCTCTCCTACCTCCAGAAACAACTCTAGGAGCAACCTTGTATCCACTTTGCCATAGTGATCATGCGGAGACCCCGCAGAGCAGCAGTAGGGGTGTTATCTCCTCGGAGAGCCCTAAAGCTGGGTAAGATCCGTCGGCGTGCATGTCTTCGCCTCATCCCGCTTCCGGGCACCGGCGACGTTCTACTCGCTCCCACCATGATAAGCCATCCTTTGGCATATGTCGTACCCAACCCCCGACATTTGGCGCCCACCGTGGGGCGAGGTGCACCGTCGTCCGGAGACCTGCTCTAGACGGGAACCCTATTCCTCCCTGGCGAGCATAGCCAGCCCGGCACGCCAGACGGAGTCTGCGCCGACACACTGCATGGCGCTGAGATCGCCTGCGTACCCGGCTGCCTCGCCGAACTTGTCGGCGAGGTTCGCCTCTCCAACGAGCCTGCATCCGATGCAGGCACGGGTGGCCCCGAGAGCCTCCTCGTGGGCCTCCTCTACCAACTCCACGTCGCCAGCGAGCCTATTGTAGACCTGGAGTCCATAGGCTCCACCGACCCGATGATGGTCGACTCCGACACTGTGTCGCTCGATGCATTCCCCACCAACGTGGTGGTCTACGACGAGCCGCTCCCTTGCGCAGGGAGCGGCGGAAGCACCATGACGGAGGTTCTCGTCCTCGACCATGGCGAGCGCTCCGGTGAAGGCGCTCGCGACCCGCTCGACGCGGCTCTGCGAGACCTATCCGCACCGATTTCGGGAGACACTGACGCCGAGATGCTGGAGGCACGCCGCCTTCAGCTCATCGAGGGCGCGAAGAAGCTGGCAAGCATGAGACGCTTGTCAGAAGCCTACCAACGTGAGATGGATCGCGCCGTGGGCGGCTCACCGGCTCCGACTGGGCCTAGCCGCCTAGCGTGGTCCGGCAACACGGCGTGGCAATCGCCAATCTGTTTGGGGCCGATCGCCCTATGTATGCCACGCCTACGGAGAACATCCGCGACGCCCAGGCGGCGGCGGACGAGCTCGACAACTTCGAGGGCGAAGAGCGCCGCCTGATGACGGAGCAAGTTCAGCAACTCCTCAAGGCAGCTGCCGCGCAGAACGAAGCCGGCTGCTGCACAGAGGCGCCGCGGCCACAAAACAATGACCCGCCACCCCACCGAGATCAAGGCGCGACGTCTCGGACGCCGACTGGCAGAGTCCGCGGAAAGAAATACAAGGAGCCGGCTGTCAGCCACAGTCGGACTCGCATCACCATCGAGCGCGACCAAGACGGCCGCCCCAAAGCGGTGGAACGGCGGGACGACTATCTTCCTCCCCCTCCTCGCAGAGAAAGGCGAGTCTCCCCGCCACCCGTAGAGCATCCGACTCTCGGCGACCGCCTTGGCCGCCGAGAGGGAGTCGAAGAGAATGACGCCCACCACCGGATCGACCGACTCCATCGATCCCTGGCGCTGGAAGAAGAAGACGAGTTGGGTCCTCCCTGTTTCGGACCCCGCATCCGAGATGAGCCTTTTCCCAAAGGGTTCACGCTCCCCCGAGACACGCCCAAGTACACCGGCACGGTGAAGCTGGAGGACTGGCTGATTTATTACTCCACGGCTGTCAATATAGCAAACGGCAACAAACGTGTTGCCGTAAGATATGTTCCGCTCATGCTCCAGGGCACGGCCCGGACATGGTTGTACAGCCTGAAGCCCTGCAGCATCAACAGCTGGGTCGACTTCACCGAGGCCTTCGTCTGCAACTTCACGAGCACGTACAAGTGACCTCCCAAGCCTCGCCAACTCTCCTTATGCGTGCAAGGCCCCGACGAGTCCACTCGCGACTACCTCACGCGCTGGGCCGAGCTTCGGAACTCTTGCGAGGGCGTGCACGAGGTGCAGGCTATCGAGTACTTTACTGCCGGGTGCAGAGAAGGCACCCACCTCAAGCACAAGCCCCTCTGCGACGAGCCGGAGACCCTCGACGAGCTGCTGGTCACAGCAGACAAGTACGCCACGGCCGACTCCTCCATGAAGGTGGAGATTCAAGTTAGTGCGACTGGCAAAGTAGCCCCTCAGGCCCCAAGAACTCCGGCTGGGGACACCAATCGGCGGTAGCAGCAAAGCGACCACAAGCGCAAAGCCCCACAGCCGGCTTCCAACAGCCGGCAAGTGGCGACAGTCGAAGACCAACAGCCGGAGGGGCAGCCTCCGACCAAGCGACAGAAAGGCGGCAAGTCCAACTGGTTGCCGGCCTTCTCCTACGAGCAGACTCTAGATGGCCCCTGCAAGTTCCACAGCGGTGTGAAGCCGTCAAATCACACTACCCGGAAATGCTACTGGCTCACCAGAATCGCCAAGGGAGACGGCCTACTCCCTCCCCTGCCTGCTGGGCCGCCGCCTCCACCGCCGCCCCAGCAGCCGGTTGTCAGGCCAGTCAGCGCGATACAAGACGAGTACCCAGATGAGCATGGAGCCTATGTGGTGTTCACCAGTGTGGCTGACGATCGACGCAGCAGGCGGCTGCAGCAGCAAGAGGTGAACGCAGTCGCTTCAAGCACTCCAGAGTTCATGCACTGGTCCGAAAAGCCTATCAGTTGGAGCAGAGCTGATCACCCAGAGGTGATGCTGAGTCCGGGCTCCTATGCCCTGGTCTTAGGCGCCACACTCGCCACAGATAGGCGGGCCGCTCGTTTCTCGCGAGTGGTGATAGACGGAGGCAGCAGTATCAACATCCTATACAAGGATACCATGGAGAAGTTAGGAATCAAGCAAAGATAGCTTCAGAGCAGCCGGACTGTGTTCCACGACATTGTTCCTGGCCTTTCCCACTCGCCAATCGGCAAAATCCTGATAGATGTCCTCTTTGGGGACAAAGATCATTTCCGCCGAGAGCCAGTTTGGTTTGAAGTGGTGGACCTCGAAAGCCCGTACCATGCGTTGCTTAGCCGACCTGCTTTGGCCAAGTTCATGGCGGTCCCCCACTACGCCTACCTCAAGATGAAGATGTCGAGTTCCAAGGGGATTCTAACCGTAGCCGGCGACTACAGAAAGTCGTCCGCTTGCGCGGCGGAAAGCAGTCGGCTGGCCGAGTCCTTGGTGATCGTAGCTGAGAAGCGGCTTCTTGATCGGGTTGTGGCGATGGTCGGCAAGCAGCCCGAGATGTCACCCGACCCCAAGGAGTCGGAAGCGGAAGGATCGTTCAAGCCGGCCAGAGAAACAAAGAAGATACCCTTGGACCCGGAGCACCCAAAGAGGTACGCTGTTATGGGTACAAACCTTGACAGCAAATAGGAAGGCGAGCTCGTCGATTTCCTCCGTGAGAATTGAGACATCTTCGCATGGTCCCCTAGAGACATGCCAGGTGTACCTGTACCGACGGAATTCGCCGAGCACAAGTTACATGTCCGGTCTGATGTGAAGCCCGTCAGGCAGCCCTTGCGCCGCCTGTCAGAAGAGAAGAGAAGAGTTGTTGGAGAAGAGATAGCCCGGCTCCTGGCAGCTGGCTTCATTATGGAAGTGTTTTTCCCAAAGTGGCTAGCCAACCCAGTCCTAGTGCTAAAGAAGAACAAGCAGTGGCGGATGTGTATCGACTACACAAGCCTCAACAAAGCCTGCCCCAAGGATCCATTCGCTTTGCCGAGAATTGATCAGGTGATAGACTCCACAGCCGGATGCGAGCTGTTGAGTTTCTTAGATGCATATTCTGGATATCACCAGATCAAGCTGAACCCGGCTGACAGATTGAAGACCGCCTTCATCACGCCGTTTGGTGCCTTCTGCTACCTGACCATGACGTTCGGCTTGAGGAATGACAGCGCCACCTTTCAGCGTTGCATGCAGAAGTGCCTCCTCAAGCAACTCGGCAGAAATGCCCACGTCTACGTGGATGATGTGGTGGTGAAGACGGAAAAGCATGGAACACTGTTGGAAGACCTCAAGGAAATCTTTGAGAATCTGCATCGATTCCAGACCAAGCTCAACCCCGAGAAGTGCGTCTTTGGAGTACCAACCGGCAAACTCCTTGGCTTCCTGGTCTCTGAACGCGGCATAGAGTGCAACCCTGTGAAGATCAAGGCCATCGAGAGGATGGAAGCACCCAGAGGACTGCTAGATGTGCAAAAATTCACCGGATGTTTGGCGTCCATCAGCCGATTCATCAGTCGGCTGGGCGAGAAGGCTCTCCCCTTATATCAGCTCATGAAGAAGACGACCTTTTTTGAGTGGACTCCCAAGGCGGACGAAGCTTTTCTCCAACTGAAGAGAATGTTGACTACGCCCCCTGTGCTGGCGGCCCCGACTCCCAAGGAGCCCATGCTCCTGTACATTGCCGCCACCAGCCGGGTAGTCAGCACAGTCATTGTAGTCGAACGCAAGGAGGAAGGCAAGGCGCTACCTGTCCAAAGACCGGTATATTACCTGAGCGAAGTACTGTTGACCTCCAAGCAGAACTACCCCCACTACCAGAAGATGTGCTACGGCGTGCACTTTGCCGCCAAGAAATTGAAGCCTTACTTCTAGGAGCATCCAATCACTATGGTTTGCACAGCCCCACTTGTCGAGATCATCGGAAGCCGAGATGCTTCTGGCCGAGTGGCCAAGTGGGCCATCGATCTGGCTCTCTACACCATCTACTACCAGCCCCGCACTGCCATCAAGTCGCAAGCACTGGCCGACTTCCTTGTCGACTGGGCCGAGACCCAGTACCTGCCGCCAGCGCCCGACTCCACCCATTGGCGGATGCATTTCGATGGCTCCAAGATGCGCACCGGCTTGGGAGCCGGTGTCGTCCTCACTTCCCCCAAAGGCGACAAGCTCATATATGCGTTGCAGATCCATTTTGCCGCCTCCAACAACGTCGCTGAGTACGAGGCGCTCATTCACGGGCTCCGGCTTGCCAAAGAACTCGGCATTCGCCGGATCATGTGTTATGGCGACTCTGACTTGGTGGTCCAGCAGTCATCTGGCGATTGGGACGCCAAGGATGCAAACATGGCGAGCTACCGTTTCCTTGTGCAGCAGCTCAGCGGATACTTCGAGGGGTGCGAGTTCCTCCACGTACCAAGGAATGAAAACGACCAAGCAGACGCCTTGGCACGAATCGGCTCCACCCGCCAAGCAATACCATCCGGCGTCGCCCTTCGGCGCCTCCTCAAGCCGTCTGTCAAGCCTTCACCAGAATCAGACTCCATCTTTGTGCCAGCTCCACCCGAAGAAGTCGGATCCGACTCCAAGAGCGCTCCAGTCGAAGCCGGCCTGGGGACTTCAGAACCCGGCCCGGGGACTGTGGCGACCAAACTGATGACTCCAGAACTCGGCTCGGGGACTGCCCCAGTCGGCCCGGGGACTTCATCAATCCAGCAAGCGGCTGCGGACTCCAACCCGCTGCCTCCTAGCCCAGCCGCCCTCGTCCAAGTCGCAGTACTGGTAGTCGAAGAAATAGCAGCACCCTCATGGGCACAGCTCATCCTCAAGTTCCTGGTGAGCAAAGAACTGCCAATTGATGAAACCTTGGCTCGGCAAGTACAACACCGAGCGGCATCCTACACCATAGTCAACAGAGAGTTGGTCAGGCGCAGCGTCACTGGCGTCTACCAGCATTGCGTCGAGCCAGAGCAAGGCCAAGCGTTTCTCAAAGATATCCATCAGGGTGAGTGCGACCACCATGCGGCTTCAAGAGCACTCGTCGCCAAAGCATTTCAACACGGTTTCTTCTGGCCGACTGCCCTAGAAGAGGCCAAAGAATTGGTTCAAAAGTGCAAAGGGTGCCAGAAGTTCCGCTCCAAGCCACATCAGCCGGCTTCAGCACTCAAGACTATCCCCATCGCCTGGCCCTTTGCGGTTTGGGGCCTGGATATGGTGGGACCATTCAAAACAGCCCGAGGCGGACTAACTCACTTACTCGTCGCGGTGGACAAGTTCACCAAGTGGATAGAAGTAAAGCCCATCAAGAAGTTGAATGGTCCGACTGCGGTGACTTTCGTCACCGACATCACGACTCGGTACGGCATACTGCACAGCATCATCACCGACAATGGCACAAACTTTGCCAAAGGTGCCGTGGCCCATTTCTGCGTGACTCAGGGAATCCGACTGGACTTAGCGTCCGTTTCCCATCCGCAGTCAAACGGCCAGGTAGAGCGAGCAAACGACCTCATCCTGTCTGGCATCAAGCCTCGACTGATCGAACCACTGGAGTGTTCGGCCGACTGTTGGCTTGATGAGTTGCCAGCCGTCCTCTGGAGTCTACGCACGACTCCAAACAAGTCAACTAGCTTCACACCCTTCTTCCTCGTCTACGGTGCTGAAGCCGCCATCCCAACGGACATAGAGTTCGACTCTCCGCGAGTCACCATGTACACCGAGGAAGAAGGAGAAGAAGCACGTCAAGATGGCGTTGATCTGCTGGAAGAGGGCCGGCTGTTGGCACTCAGCCGGTCCAGCATCTACCAGCAGAGCCTGCGCCGATACTACAACAGGAAGGTCAGGCCGAGATATTTCCAAGAGGGCGACCTTGTGCTCTGGCTGATCCAGAGAACAACCGGCCAGCACAAGATGTCGGCGCCTTGGGAAGGCCCCTTCATTATCAGCAAGGTGCTGGGAAACGACTCCTACTACCTGATCGACGCTCAGAAGCCCCGAGCACGCAAGAGGGACGACTCCGGCAAAGAGACGGAGCGCCCATGGAATGCAAATCTTCTCCGAAGATTTTACAGTTGATGCAGTATGTATCACGCTACCCTTTGTATTAAAGTACCAAGACTTCGGGCCCGCCGAGACGAGCTCGAGGACTGCCCTTTTTTGTCATCTGTATGATAAGAATTACGCCTTCAAGTACATTACTCTTTGTTATGCCGCTTGGCACCGGGCTCGACTAGTCGGCCCGGGGACTCGCCGCCTCGCGCTATGAAATGCTTCCCGCGGTCAGACAAGTAGTGTGTGGCGCCTAAGCCGTCTCCTATCAGAAGCCGCAGCTTGCAGAGCGACTGTTTGGTAGGCAGGAGTAAGGAAGAACGGGCGCCCACACGAAAAATGGCTAAGGACCCAAAGCACAAGCATAGCCTAAGACGGCTTCCAGCCTCTCTCAAGCAAAGCCGACTCATGAGTAGTCGGCTTGCCGCTTTCTTCTAGCCTCTCCTAAGTGAAGCCGACTCGTAAGTAGTCGGCTTGCCGTTTTCTATTCGACTTGTTAAAAAGACTCTAAAATGGCCAAGTACTTGCCTTCCCAAAGTAGCCAAGCATTTGATCCAGTGGCAGTCCGCAGAGCGGTTGTCTGACTGGCAAGGCGGCGACTAAGGGAAGGCAGCAAAGGAAAAAGCCAAAAGAGCAATGAGCAAGGAAAGATAGAACTCGGATAAATATTTACATAACATAGGCCCTTGGCCGAATCTTCAAGTAGAAGTTCAAAATATACCCCGCGGGTGGAATTGTTCGAATTAACAAAGTTCTTCAAAGACTACTAAGACAGATAAAATGAAGGCAAAGATGGCAGCCTAGGAGGCGGCATCCGGGTTCGGAGGGTCGAAGGAGACGGCGGTGTCAGGCACCGGGGCGGACGGCTGGGCAGTCTCGGCTTGATCGTCTTCGGCGGCAGCCGCCTTCTCCGGACGCGGCTCATTGCTAGAGGCGCGGTCGAGCTGAGACTGGTCGCTCGTTCTGTCTTCTGGCGCCTCCGTCTCACCTTCGTCCTCTGCCTCACCTTCCTCCTCGGCGCTGGAAGCAATCACCTCCGCCGAGTCCTCGTTGTAATCCGGGTTCATCCCGAACCACTCCGGCGGTGCCTCCCTGCCGTCTTCAGCCCGATCAGGGACGAAGATGCTGGTGTCGGCATAGTCGGCGATCGCTGCAGCACGAGCGACGAGGGCGTCTTCCACAGCTACCAGCTCCGCCTGGGTGTAACGCCCTGGATACAACTTTCCATATTCGTAACTCCAACTCTTGCCTTTTTCGGAGATGCGATATGTTATTTCCTCCGTGGTTGGGTTTTTGTTTTTTTTGTTTTGCATTTTGTTCATGTCTTGCATTTCATTTCATGTCATCATTTGCATTGCATCGGCACTTGTTGCCGTCATTGTTTTCATAAAACTTGCGTTCGCTCGTAGTTGCCGCTTCTTCCTTGTCCTGTTGACCCATCTCAGATCAACCGGACAGCTCTCTTCTCTCTCTTTTCTGAGCCCATCAAAACCCCTTATCTCCATGGCGTTTTGCCAAACCCCTCACGCCCGTCCGATACTGCCCCGAACCCGAACCGCTCAATCATCACCATTGCATTCAGATCATCCCCAAACATCTATAAAACATCCCTGTTTTCTTATTTGGACTCCCTAGCATATTTATTCTCGTCCATCGGATTTTGATCGGAAGATCCAAACTTCCCTCCTTTTCATATATATAGTCCACCTCTAGTCATTTTTGGCAAACCCTAAATTTTAGGCAGGCTGTCACATCCATCTCATCGCCGCCGCCACTCCACCAAATCCCCTCGGGATCCCTTCTCCTCGTTTTCCTCCAGCCACCAACCAGAGCTCCCCACTGCTCCTCCCCGATTCGCTCGCCCGACCAACCAGAGCAGCTCCTCGATCCGGCCTGCCTGGCCTCCTCCACGCCGAACCCCATCGCCCTCCTCCCGTGCTTCCCGCGCGCCACCCAAGCAGCATCAGCAGATGAGCACCGTCGCATCCCTCTCCTCCGATTCTTCCCGTGCTTCTTCTTTCCCCTGTCTTTCACTCACATCTCTCTCTCTCTCCCGTGCACAGGAATGCCAGGACCGTCGCGCAGCCAGCCCGAGCGCTCGATCCTGAATGGATCGAGGCGCTACCTCCAGCCCGCAGCCGCGTGGAGCTCCTGTGTGCCCGAGCTACAACAGGCGCCGAGCGACCTCGATCCCCTGTCATCTCCGGCACCGCGCCCAAACCTGCTTCTCCTCCCGTGTGCCTCATCCGCCCCGCCGCAGGCCAACCGAACCAGCGGGAACCGCCTCAACGCCGTCTCTAAGCTCCTCCATCGGCCACCTCTACGAGCAGAGCCGCAGGACCAGCAGTTCCTCAACGCCACCGAGCTTCCCCGCGCCGCCGCATCATCGGAGAGACTTCGCCGAGGCCCTCCTCTTCTTCTGATCGGGCGCCGTCCCAGGAGCTTGCCGCCAGATCCGGGCCTTCCTCGCCCGTAGCCTCCCTGTCGCGCCGCCCTTCACCGGAGACCCAAGCTTCTCCAGGCCGCCGCGCCAAGTCCGGCCGCCTCCTCATCTACTTCTGCTTTGAGCAGGAAGTCGACACCCCCGCCTTGAGCCATGACCGCGCGTCGCCTGCGTGCGTTGACCGCACCCAGGCCCAGCTGCTCCCCTCCACCGCACGAGGCCCAGCGCCCCAAGCTGGCCTCCTTTGGAGATGGGCCAAGCCCATGGTGAGAAAACCCCCAGCACCTCCTTTCCCTTCTGTTGGGCTATCAGATTCGGCCCATGTCATATTTTTTCCCGTTCTATGAATTTGCCTATTATCCAGAAAACTGCATATTTACAGATTACCCCTACATGTTCATGCGTTCAATATCTCACAAACCGTGCATCGGTTTAAAATATTTTAAATATGTAAAATGCTTGGAATTACATGTACTTTCATAATATACCATTTTCATCCATGTTTAAAATGTTTAAAATGGTGTTTGTTTAAATTTGCTCAAATGCCATGCTAAAATGCTTTAATTCATAACTAAATAACCGTACCTCGGTTTTAAATAAACTCTATATGTATTTAGGGTGGAAAAATGCATAGATTAACATGTTGCACTTCATTTTCCTGTTTATCAACTATAAAATATGGTTTAGGGAAGAACAGTACCAAATCTAAAATATGGACATGAGGATTTTTCAGAATTGTTGTTTGTTACTTCTAGCCTCATTTAAACTTGCCTAGATAGGTAGTTTCATTATGCTTCACCTCTTGCCATGTTTAACAACATTTAATATTGTTGGGTAGCCTAAACGACAGCGAACTAAATAACTCGAATGTGGTGTTTCATCACTATGCAACTCGTTGCATATTGAGCTCCACTTAATTTGTAGTGTTGTTTGTTGCACTTTGCCATGCCATGCCTATTTAAACCGGACATGCATCATACTTGATTGTGCATCATGCCATGTTTATGTGATGGTTGTTTACCATGTTGTTTGTTTCTTTCTGGTGTTGCTTCTTAGTTCCGGTAATGTTGCGGTTGTGAGGATTCGTTCGACTACTCCCGTTCATCTTCTTCATGGACTCGTTCTTCTTCCTAGCGGGATTTCAGACAAGATGACTGCTACCCTGGATCTCACTACTATCATTGTTATGCTAGTTGCTTCGTTCTATCGCTTTGCTGCGCTACCTATCGCTTGTTCTTCAAGCCTCCCAAATTGCCATGTCAGCCTCTAACCCTTTTCACCCTTCCTAGCAAACCGTTGTTTGGCTATGTTATCGCTTTTGCTCAGCCCCTCTTATAGTGTTGCTAGTTGCAGGTGAAGTTGAAGATTGCTCCATGATGGACAGGATTATGTTGGGATATCACAATATCTCTTATTAAATTAATGCATCTATATACTTGGTAAAGGGTGGAAGACTCAGCCTTATGCCTGGTGTTTTGTTCCACTCTTGCCGCCCTAGTTTCCGTCATACCGGTGTTATGTTCCCGGATTTAGCGTTCCTTACGCGGTTGGGTGATTTATGGGACCCCCTTGACAGTTCGCTTTGAATAAAACTCCTCCAGCAAGGCCCAATCTTGGTTCTACCATTTGCCTCACCTAGCCCTTTTTCCCTTGGGTTTCTGGAGCCCGAGGGTCATCTTTATTTTAGCCCCCCCCCCCCGGGCCAGTGCTTATCTAAGTGTTGGTCCGAACTGAGCCGCCTATGGGGCCCCCTCGGGGAAACTCGAGGTCTAGTTTTACTCGTAGCCTGTCTCATCCGGTGCTGCCCTGAGAATGAGATATGTGTAGCTCCTATCGGGATTGTCGGTGCATCGGGCGGTCTTGCAGGTCTTGTTTTACCATTGTCAAAATGTCTTGTAAACCGGGATTCCGAGTCTGATCGGGTCTTCCTGGGAGAAGGTATATCCTTCGTTGATCGCGAGAGCTTATCATGGGCTAAGTTGGGACACCCCTGCAGGGTATAAACTTTCGAAAGTCGTGCCTGCGGTTATAGGCAGATGGGAATTTGTTAATGTCCGGTTGTAGATAACTTGACACCAGATGCGAATTAAAACGCATCAACCGCGTGTGTAGCCGTGATGGTCTCTTTTCGGCGGAGTCCGGGAAGTGAACACGGTTTTTGGGTTATGCTTGATGTAAGTAGGAGTTCAAGATCACTTCTTGATCATTGCTAGCTTCACGACCATTCCTTTGCTTCTCTTCTCGCTCTTATTTGCGTATGTTAGCCACCATATATGCTTAGTCGTTGTTGCAACCTCACCACTTTACCACTTCCTTTTCCCTTTAAGCTTTGCTAGTCTTGATACCCATGGTAATGGGATTGCTGAGTCCTCGTGGCTCACAGATTACTACAACAACAGTTGCAGGTACAGGTTATGCGATGATCATGACGCGAGAGTGATGTTTACTTGTTTTGGAGTTCTTCATCTACTTATTCTTTGATCAGGGGATAGGTTCCAGGTCGGCAGCCTGGGCTAGCAGGGTGGATGTCGTTTGAGCTTCTATTTGTGTTTCATCCATAGTCGGATGGTGCTCTTATGAAAGATGATGTTGTATTCATGTGGCATTGTATGCCTTTTGTATGTATCCCCATCTATTATGTAATGTTGATGTAATGATATCCACCTTGCAAAAGCGTTTCAATATGCGGTTCTATCCTTGGTGGAACCTTCGAGTCTCTTTAGGATAGTATCGCATATTGGGCGTGACAAGTTGGTAATCAGAGCCTCGACCGACCATAGGAGCCCCCTTGATTGTTGGCCGTTGTTGAGTCTAGAAGAAAACTATTTTGAGTCTTAGGATTATATATATCGGAGAGTAGGATTCTTTTTACTCCTCAGCCCCGTCGTCGCTCTGGTGAGATCTCCTGACATAGATGTTTTGTCTTTCCTCTCCTCAAATTTCACTAAAAAAATTTGGATCACGTGGGTATCTTGGAATCGTTCCGATGGTTTTGTGATGAGAGCATTGTTCTTGGTGCCTCCTGTCTTTTATGTGGCAGTGACCCGGGGAGTTGAGCTCCGAGGTTTTGTCGTCACAATTTTATCGTTGCAGTTCTGGAATACCTAAGTTTTGCCGACATCGAAAATCTCTTTTATGCAGTTGTTGGTGAGATAACCTCGACGCCACCCAGTACTGGGGCGGGAGTTCAGGAGTATTGCCATAACTCGTATAACGGATGCTTTTCGAAGGTTGAGGTACACGATTTCCGGAGGTTTCTTGGTTATGTGTTGACGGATGGATACAGCTGAATGTAGGTATTGTTAGTTTGGGTGAGATATATTGCTTCCCCTGTATCCCCAACACCAGATTGCATAACCAGAAAGTTTCGGGAGTTTATAGGTCGGAATTCAAGTAGCTCCTAGAATATCTTTCTGACAGATGCATGATATGGGATTGGGTAAATCTCTATCATATGTATTTGTTCCGGCTTATTCTGCAAGCCAAATCCTTTGTTTTGTTTTATTTGTGGTATTCGAGTTGCTTCAAAGTCAAATGTTGAATCCATACCTTTCAAGCGGTGTTCTCATATTTCTATGGGAGTGCTAATCCTTCTTGATCATTGAGGTTGTCATGTCAATTCTTTTCCAACCGGCGTGCTTCTCTTCAAGTGGATCCGATCATTTTCAACATCTGCAAGATCAACTCTAAGTTTTCTCACCGGTGTTTGTTTCATCCATCCCAAGTTGCCTTTGTTTTCCCGCCCTCCCACCCTTTTTTTCTTCAAGGACTCAGATTTCTTAATCAAGTATCCTTTTATTGATGGGAAGTCTCTCCATTTTTCTTTCGTCAATGTTCTTATCCGGTGATTCTCACGAAGATACTAACGGAGCTTCAAGTTCATTATTCTTCGTCTCTTTTCTTCTCCGGTGGATTAATTTCAAGTTTCGGTGTTGATCATATCTCTTCCTTTCGTTTCACATATCTTCCCATGTGAATTTCTTATCCAAGGCTCTCTTATTTATTCGCCTCTCCCAGTTCATATCCGGAGTGTTGAAGATATCTCGGAAGATTCGTGTTTCCATTCAAGCCATTTAATTCAACCGGTGCAATCCCCCCTTTCAATCTTGTTCAACGGTGTTTTCTTTTAGTGGGCCCTAACCCACAGGTCTTTTCCCAGGATCTTACCTAACTCTTCTAATTTTCCTCGAGCCATTCCCAAATTCTTTTCCAAGTTTGACGTAAGAATGAATTCTCATCAGTCATATTCCTTCTCCAAGATCGCTTTCAAATCATTTTCATTGTTGGCTCAACCTCTTTGTTTTTCATTCTCCCGGAGCATCTCAACAATTCATGGTGGTGTTTCTCGTCGTCATTCTCGAATTTTGAAGACCGAAGAAGAGTTTTCCTCTAAATTTTGCCCGTTCTCTTGAAGATTCGTGGTTCTAGCTTCATGTTTTCAGTCTCGAATTATTCCATTCGTCAGATATTCTTTTCTTAACCATCCGGACTATGTCAGGAGTTGTTTTTCCATTTCTTTTCACTGGAGGCCATCATTCCAGAAGAATTCTTCGTCCTCACATTTCAGCTATCGTTCTCTATTTATCCCGGCGCTTCGTTCAAATGTTCTTTAATCAGCTCGAGTTCTTCTCGTTCTCTTGTATTTAAATCCCCTCAAGTATCTTCATTCGTTTTCCAATTCTTCCCGGTGAATTGTGCCTTTGCTATGTTCATTTTCAGTTCTTACGGTGGTTCGTTCAAGATTTCACTTCCTTTGTTATCATATCAATTCATTCGTTGTTTCCAATCCTACCGGTGTTTCCATCAAGACCTTCTCAAGTTTGCGCTATATCTCTTTTAATCCTTTCTATGAGAATAAGTAGTATGCCAAATCCGTTGCTTGTCATCAATTTAAATTGATAAAGGATATGCATACCGTAATTCTTATTCTTGTTTCATCCAAGTGATTAATTCCTCTTCCGGAGTTCCAAGTTTTGCGCATTATCTCGTCGCGAAGCTCCATCTAAATCATCGCAAGGCTTCACCTTGTGTTTTCAACCTCTCTTTCTTTTTATCATCCTTTTATTACCGGAGTTATGGACGCTCTACATGATGGTTCATCAAGGATTTAATTCCTTCTCGAAGTGTTCATCGAGATTCTTTTCAGAGGAGCTCAAGCATTCTTCATCTTGCATTCCGAAGTGCAATTCTCTCTATCTTACCTTTTGAGATGGTGTTATGTCACTCTTGACAATTTCCTTCACGTTTCATGATTCATATGTTGTCAAGAATGAGGTATTTTAAATCCATTAATCTCTTTGTTGGAGTTATCTTGGTATAGATTTCACCTAAAGCCTTCTGTAAGGAATGTTGCTATTGTGGTGCTTATCTAAGATCCAAGTTTTCCTCCTATCCTCTCAATGAAAGAAGTTTTCATCTCTTCGTTGCTCTCAAACAAGCAATTGTTTGTCGTTAGTGGCAGAATTTCACTTCAAGCATTGAGATGTTTCCATAAGCCCACTACAAGTTTATTCGTTTCGTTGTTGGTTTTCCAACAACTACATTCTATTCTTCTTTGCAAGGATGCTTTCCAAGTTCATTTCTGGCAGAAGATTTCATTTTCTTCTCCGTCCCTTTATCCCAACAATCTAACTTCTATTCTTTCACCTCGAAGGCATTGTGATGTTGCTCTCTTCACTCATCATCTCGATTTGAGGATCGTGCTCTTTTCGTGCTTATCCATTTAACCGGAGTGTTCTGTTCTCATTCAAGCTCTTTCATCTTATCAAGTTTTGCTTCTCTTTTCAACCGGAGTGCTGTCTGAAATTCTTCTTACCCATTATGTCATTCTTTCAATAGTTCCAGAGGCAGTGTGTTGTTGATTTCATCAAGTATCATCCCATCTTCTCAAGTTCATATTCTATTCCTCCCAATTCCAACCAGAGTGATGTCTTAATTGATCTTTGCCATTCCTTGTACATCTCGTTTCAACCGGAGTGCTTGCAAGTACTTCTTGTCCATTGTAACCCTTTTCTTATGTCTTTCAACCTCCAAGGTTCACATGGTGTTCCTTATTTTTATTTGTTGCTCTCAATTGTGTTCAACTCCGTTGTGTTCTTTCTTTCAACTTTTCAACCTCTCAAGGTTCTTTGGTTTCACTCGTTTGTCGAAGAAGCAATTTAGTTTACCTCTTATCTTCCTCTTCCGTTTTCCCTTCGGTGCCATCCTAGATCTCGGGACGAGATCCTCTCGTAGTGGTGGAGTGTTGTAACGCCCCGGATACAACTTTCCATATTCATAACTCCAACTCTTGCCTTTTCCGGAGATGCAATATGTTATTTCCTCCGTGGTTGGTTTTTTTTTGCATTTTGTTCATGTCTTGCATTTCATCTCATGTCATCATTTGCATTGCATCGGCACTTGTTGTCGTCATTGTTTTCAGAAAACTTGTGTTCGCTCATAGTTGCCGCTTCTTCCTTGTCCTGTTGACCCCTCTCAGATCAACCGGACAGCTCTCTTCTCTCTCTTTTCTGAGCCCATCAAAACCCCTTGTCTCCATGGCGTTTTGCCAAACCCCTCGCGCGCGTCCGAGACTGCCCCGAACCCGAACCGCTCAATCATCACCGTTGCATTCAGATCATCCCCAAACGTCTATAAAACATCCCCGTTTTCTTATTTGGACTCCCTAGCATATTTATTCTCGTCCATCGGATTTCGATCGGAAGATCCAAACTTCCCTCCTTTTCATATATATAGTCCACCTCTAGTCATTTTTGGCAAACCCTAAATTTTAGGCAGGCTGTCACATCCATCTCATCGCCGCCGCCACTCCACCAAATCCCCTCGGGATCCCTTCTCCTCGTTTTCCTCTAGCCACCAACCAGAGCTCCCCTACTCCTCCCCAATTCGCTCGTCCGACCAACCAGAGCAGCTCCTTGATCTGGCCTGCCTGGCCTCCTCCATGCCGAACCCCATCGCCCTCCTCCCGTGCTTCCCGCGCGCCGCCCAAGCAGCATCAGCAGATGAGCACCGTCGCGTCCCTCTCCTCTGATTCTTCCTGTGCTTCTTCTTTCCCATGTCTCTCGCTCACATCTCTCTCTCTCCCGTGCACAGGAATGCCAGGACCGTCGCGCAGCCAGCCCAAGCGCTCGATCCTGAATGGATCAAGGCGCTACCTCCAGCCCGCAGCCGCGTGGAGCTCCTGTGCACCCGAGCTGCAACATGCGCCGAGCAACCTCGATCCCCTGTCATCTCCGGCACCACGCCCGAACCTTCTCCTCCTCCCGTGCACCTCGTCCACCCCGCCGCAGGCCGACCGAACCAGCGGGAACCGCCTCAACGCCATCTCCAAGCTCCTCCATCGGCCACCTCTACAAGCAGAGCCGCAGGATCAGCAGTTCCTCAACGCCACCGAGCTTCCCCGCACCGCCGCATCGTCGGAGAGACTTCGCCGAGGCCCTCCTCTTCTTCTGATCGGGCGCCATCCCAGGAGCTTGCCGCCAGATCCGGGCCTTCCTTGCCCGTAGCCTCCCCGTCGCGCCGCCCTTCGCCGGAGACCCAAGCTTCTCCAGGCTGCCACACCAAGTCCGGCCACCTCCTCCTCTGCTTCTGCTTTGAGCAGGAGGTCGACACCCCCGCCTCGATCCATGACCGCGCGTCGCCTGCATGCGTTGACCGCGCCCAGGCCCAGCTGCTCCCCTCCGCCGCACGAGGCCCAGCGCCCCAAGCTGGCCTCCTCTGGAGATGGGCCAAGCCCATGGTGAGAAAACCCCCAGCGGCTCCTTTCCCTTCTGTTGGGCTATCAGATTCGGCCCATGTCATATTTTTTCCCGTTCTGCAAATTTGCCTATTATCCAGAAAACTGCATATTTACAGATTACCCCTCCATGTTCATGTGTTTAATATCTCACAAGCCGTGCATCGGATTAAAATATTTTAAATATGTAAAATGCTTGGAATTACATGTACTTTCATAATATACCAATTTCATCCATGTTTAAAATGTTTAAAACGTTGTTTGTTTAAATTTGCTCAAATGCCATGCTAAAATGCTTTAATTCATCACTAAATAACCGTAGCTCGGTTTTAAATAAACTTTATATGTATTTGGGGTGGAAAAATGCATAGATTAACATGTTGCACTTCATTTTCCTGTTTATCAACTATAAAATATGGTTTAGGGCAGAACAGTACCAAATCTAAAATATGGACATGAGGAATTTTTGGAATTGTTGTTTGTTACTTCCGGCCTCATTTAAACTTGCCTAGATAGGTAGTTTCATTATGCTTCACCTCTTGCCATGTTTAACAACATTTAATATTGTTGGGTAGCCTAAACGAGAGCGAACTAAATAACTCTAATGTGGTGTTTCGTCAATATGTAACTCGTTGCATATTGAGCTCCACTTAATTTGTAGTGTTGTTTGTTGCACTTTGCCATGCCATGCCTATTTAAACCGGACATGCATCATACTTGATTGTGCATCATGCCATGTTTATGTGATGGTTGTTTACCATGTTGTTTGTTTCTTTCCGGTGTTGCTTCTTAGTTCCGGTAATGTTGCGGTTGTGAGGATTCGTTCGACTACTCCCGTTCATCTTCTTCATGGACTCGTTCTTCTTCCTAGCAGGATTTCAGGCAAGATGACCGCTACCCTGGATCTCACTACTATCATTGCTATGCTAGTTGCTTCGTTCTATCGCTTTGCTGTGCTACCTATCGCTTGTTCTTCAAGCCTCCCAAATTGCCATGTCAGCCTCTAACCTTTTTCACCCTTCCTAGCAAACCGTTGTTTGGCTATGTTATCGCTTTTGCTCAGCCCCTCTTATAGCGTTGCTAGTTGCAGGTGAAGTTGAAGATTGCTCCATGATGGACAGGATTATGTTGGGATATCACAATATCTCTTATTAAATTAATGCATCTATATACTTGGTAAAGGGTGGAAGACTCGGCCTTATGCCTGGTGTTTTGTTCCACTCTTGCCGCCCTAGTTTCCGTCATACCGGTGTTATGTTCCCGGATTTTGCGTTCCTTACGCGGTTGGGTGATTTATGGGACCCCCTTGACAGTTCGCTTTGAATAAAACTCCTCCAGCAAGGCCCAATCTTGGTTTTACCATTTGCCTCACCTAGCCCTTTTTCCCTTGGGTTTCCGGAGCCCGAGTGTCATCTTT
>NC_057810.1:455179840-455182861 GCF_018294505.1 Triticum aestivum | reverse complement strand
CGCCTGCGAGGCCCCCTTAGGGAAACTCGAGGTCTGGTTTTACTCGTAGCCTGTCTCATCCGGTGTTGCCCTGAGAACGAGATATGTGCAGCTCCTATCAGGATTGTCGGCGCATCGGGCGGTCTTGCTGGTCTTGTTTTACCATTGTCAAAATGTCTTGTAAACCGGGATTCCGAGTCTGATCGGGTCTTCCTGGGAGAAGGTATATCCTTCGTTGATCGCGAGAGCTTATCATGGGATAAGTTGGGACACCCCTGCAGGGTATAAACTTTCGAAAGCCGTGCCTGCGGTTATAGGCAGATGGGGATTTGTTAATGTCCGGTTGTAGATAACTTGACACCAGATACGAATTAAAACGCATTAACCGCGTGTGTAGCCGTGATGGTCTCTTTTCGGCGGAGTCCGGGAAGTGAACACGGTTTTTGGGTTATGCTTGACGTAAGTAGGAGTTCAGGATCACTTCTTGATCATTGCTAGCTTCACGACCATTCGTTTGCTTCTCTTCTCGCTCTTATTTGCGTATGTTAGCCACCATATATGCTTAGTCGCTGCTGCAACCTCACCACTTTACCACTTCCTTTTCCCTTTAAGCTTTGCTAGTCTTTATACCCATGGTAATGGGATTGCTGAGTCCTCGTGGCTCATAGATTACTACAACAACAGTTGCAGGTACAGGTTATGCGATGATCATGACGCGAGAGCGATGTTTACTTGTTTTGGAGTTCTTCATCTACTTCTTCTTCGATCGGGGGATAGGTTCCAGGTCGGCAGCCTGGGCTAGCAGGGTGGATGTCGTTTGAGCTTCTGTTTGTGTTTCATCCATAGTCGGATGGTGCTCTTATGTAAGATGATGTTGTATTCGTGTGGCATTGTATGCCTTTTGTATGTATCCCCATCTATTATGTAATGTTGATGTAATGACATCCACCTTGCAAAAGCGTTTCAATATGCGGTTCTATCCTTGGTGGGACCTTCGAGTCCCTTTAGGATAGTATCGCATATTGGGCGTGACACTGGGCCTCTGACCGGAACGCGGCCAGACGGTCCAGGTCCAGCCCTAGATACCACGCCTTGACAAATTCCAAGGCCCGGTGCGCTCCAGCCCGGGCCGAGGAACCCTTCCAAGCCTCAAGACGACCAGCTGCGACCTCCAGCCGGTCGGCAGTCCGACTAGCAGTGCACAGAACCGGCATGTCCGGCCACAGGGCGGCAATGGCATGGGCGCCAGCACGCTGAAGCCGGCGCAGCATCCGATGGGCCGGCTGCAGACGAGCCTCTATGCTCAGAAGCTGCTTGTCAAGGGTCCAGGGGGCGTTGGCGGCAATATCCGCACCATCTTCCCTCCGCGCCTCGCGATCTGCCTCGATGGCCTGAGTGGCCGCCTGCGAGTGGCCAGGGAAGAAGTCTGCCAAGACAAAAAAGAAGCAAGTCAGAATCAGGAGTCGCCCGACCCACAGTCGGCGGCTCAAAGAAAGTAAAGAAACTCATCGTCGATGATGTCCTCAATCTCATGAAAGCCGGAAGTCAGTTGCGCCTCCTTGTCGGTCCAGGAGGAGCGCTCGCTCTCGAACTCGGCCAGGAGCGCAGCCTCTTTCTTCTCTGCCTCCTCCTGCCCCTTCTTGAGCAGCTCCTTCTGCTTCGCCAGCTGTGCGGCCAGCAGATCACGCTCCGAGGCACGCTTGCCGCACTCCTCCCCCTTGGCATGCAAGGCGGTGTTGGCCTCGCCCAGCTGCTGCTGAAGAGTGGCGTTGGCCTTTGAAGAATAAAAAAGAAAGACATTAAGTCGTCAACAAGAAAGTCGCTGAGAAGATCCGGCCCGACTACGCAGCTGTCGGCCCGAATCTCGGGGACTACAGCCCGCAGGTGCGCCAGCGTGCCCCCGCGAAGAAGAAGGAAGACTCACTCCGAATCTCTGACAAGTTGGCAGTCCACTTGCTCAGCTCCTCAACATTGCAGTTGAAGGCAGTGATGCGGAGGTTGTGGTACTCCTGCAATAAGAATTTTTAGACGAAGATAAGTATCGGAACTCGCCAGAAGGAGTTCCGAGCCGCCTACTCAGCAGCCGGCCCAAAACTCGGGGACTACACCCAGTGGGTGCGCTGGCGCGCCCCCACAGAGAAGAACAGAGAAAAGCAAAGTCAAAAATGAAGCATACCCGGACGGCTACTCGCGACGCCAGGTGCGCCTTGGTGCAGCCCTGGATGGCGTCGCCTTCGGCTCGTAGCTTCGCTTGGATGTCCAGAAGCGCCTCGTTCAGCGGGCCCGTGCCGCCTCCTCGCACCCACCCAACGGGCGCGGCGCTCGTCGCCTCGGCATCTGGGATGGCCGAGCTGGCGGTGCCGGTCTCCAACGGGTGTGGCGCCGAAGTCGCCTTCTCGAGGCGGCGGTGCACTAGCGAGGCGACTTGAAGGAGCAGCCTCGCCACGGACTCGTCCTCAGTCGGCGGCACCGGCGGGCCTGCCGGCTATTTACCTTACGCACCCCCAGACGGCGGTGGAGGCGGCGGTGGCGGCATGATTGTGTCCGACATGAAGCCATCGCCGCTCTCCCTCTCCATGACGTGGTGTTCGCCGCCGGCTTCCCAGTCTGCCACGTGAACTCCGGGGACGGTGGCACGGAGTTCAGCGAAACGACAAGCAGCGCGACTGGCAGTGCGCGGTCTCCTCAGCTAGCCGCCTTGCCGCAACGGCGGTTTCGGACTCGTCCAGCTTCCTCTGGGCGGAGGCAGCCGCCTTCTCGGCCTCCACCTTCTCCAGACGGGCGACTTCGTCCTCATCGCACTTCTCCCGCGTGTTCCGCTCCATCGCCTCCCGAAGGTCGGCGGCGGGATCAATCCGCCGAGTACTGGCGGAGGTCTCTGCCGACCCCATGATGGAGGCGGCGGTCACCCTCTTGAAGGTGAAGGGAGCCCTGAGGTGAAGACAGTGTGTAAAGATTTGGACAAAAAACCCACCAAGAGCAAAACAAGTCAAGGGCGGAGGCACTTACGTGGAGACCAGTGGCGGCTTCTTCACTTCCTTG
>NC_057810.1:455167834-455179497 GCF_018294505.1 Triticum aestivum | reverse complement strand
CTTCTTCGGTCGGCCGCCAAGAAAGCTCGGCCCGGCCCGGCGCCTCTTCGCGCCGCCTTGACCACCCAAGCCGACGGCGGAACTCGCACTCGACTGGCCGGCCCTTGATTGGTGGCGTGGGGCGGTTTCCCCCTCGGCATCATCATCAGGCCAGTCGGCAAAAGTGGCCGACGGCCTGAAGCCTCCTCCTCCTCCTTCGGCATCGGCCTCCATCGCCGCGGCTCCCAAGTCCGGGTCGTTGATGTCGCTCTCCGCTCGATCGGGGCGAACTGGCAGGCCGAGCCCGCGGTGCCGGCTGAAGGCTGGATGAGGGGGTTCTGACTCAAGAAAAACCAAAAAGATTAGAAGTCGGATTCGGTTGCAAAGAAGACAAAAGAAGAAGAAAGACGACTTACGACAGGCGGGGGGTTGGCGCGCAAGTACGGCTCCTTGCCGAACTGCCAAGTCGCCGCGAGGTTGCAGTTTGAGATATAGTTCACCATGTCCGCCACCTCCGCGTGGGGCATGTCCTTGGAGCGGGAGGACTCGGCGCGCCATGAAGGCGGCCAGCAAGTCGGACCCGGTCAAGCCCTCCGACTGCGTCAGAACTTGGAGTCGCGCGACGACGGCGACACCAGTTGGGGAGCCTCCCAGCCAGTGCACCGGCTTCGAAAGGCGGCAGGTTGACCCACTCGCCGTCTGCAACGACGTTCTTCACATAGAAGTAAGAACACTGCCACATCTTCACCGACTTGATCAGCGGGATGGCGGGGAACAGATTGTCGGCCACCGACCTCCGCATCACGATGAAGGCGCCGCACTGGGCCGGCACGCCGGTGATGTGCGTGCTGAGCTTTGACTGAAATAACTCTCCCCACAGTTCGATTGTGGGGAGAACACCGAGGAAGCCTTCGCACAAGGTGGCGAAGGCAGCCAACAACACCGCTGTGTTTGGGGTGAGGTGGTGCGGCTGGAGCCCGTGGAACTCCAAGAAGGAGCGGAAGAAGCCGCTCGCCGGCAGCCCCAGGCCGCGCATGAGGTGCGAGCGGAATACGACCCGCTCGCCCTCCTCCGGCGCCGACGATATTTCTCTCTCCGGCACGGCATGGGCTCGCACTAGGTCTGCGCCGGGGAGGCGACGCGTCTTGTGGAGGAACTCGATGATGTCGTCGTCCACCTCGGAGCCATCCCACACACCGGAGCGCACGGCAGTAGGTGCGGCGGCAGAGGAAGAGCTCATCGTCGCAAGCGTGGCGTAGCTCGGTGCGGCGGCGGCGAGAGGAAGAAGAAGCAAGAAGGAAGCAAGGGGAGTAGGGGAGATGGGCACCCGTGCTTCGCCGCTCCCTTCCTCCCGCCTACTTATAGGCTCATAGGGCTGAGAAGCCGATGGGGCGGGCGTTGGATTAACTGCGCCACGGCCCCCATGCCCCCCATGATTTACCACACGCAGTAACTGCATGCAGTTACGGCATGGGAAACCCAACCGTCCGCACGACCGCAGCAAATCCGCTCGCGTGCCGAGGCACGGTACTGGCAGGCCCCACCTGAGGTCCTGCCCGTCGCGCGCGTGGGCGGGCAGACTGACCCCGCCACGTGCTGCCACGCGACGGACCCGCAACGGGCGGCTGCCCGGAAGCTTATCAGGCACACCGCCTGGAACCCGCCGCGACGTTCAAACCCTCTAAAAGGCAAGACGGCCTTCTGCGAGTCCGACTCCAGCTAGTCGGCCTGGAGGAAGACGGCGAGCGAGGCTGAGATTCCACCCCCGGAGAGATGAAACTGTTGAGGCTCCCGGCGCGTCTCCCGCGGCGCCTCACCAGCTTCGGGGACTACTGTCGGAGTAATGGGCCACGGGTAGGCTAACCCGAGCCCCAGAACCTTTCAAAACATCGGGGCAGACTGCGCCCCTCAAGACCCCATGATGAAGAGCCGCCTCCTGGGAGTCGGCAGCAACTGTCCCTCACGGCCGAGTTCCAGGGACGACTTCGAATTAAGCCGACTCTTGGCAGACAACTTCGATATGAGCCGACACTCGGCTGGCGACTCCAAGATAAGACGACTGTGGGAGTCGGCCCGTGACTCCAACCTTCTCCTGCCTTCACCACGATGGACAGGGGTGGGGTACGGTCATTGCGTGGCCGTCTCCACCCTGCCTACGAGGGGCTGGCATGGCTACAGTGCGTCGTATTGCTGGAGATCTCCATCGTGGCGCGGCACTGTTGCCATGCCTGCCCTGACCTCAGCCTCAGTGGGCGGCGCACTATGCCCACGACGGCCTACCAGCGGGAGAACAGAAGACGGCGAGAGCGCCCCGAAGACGGACCCGTGGGAGTCGGCCCCCTGGAGTCGGTCGGCCCCTCCCATGGGCCCCGCACGCCATTAATCAGACAAGACGGGGAATGGCGACAGTGATCATCTGCCAGACGGCGGCACTGTTGCCATGACCCCATGACCAAGCCAGCGTCATTAGAAGCACCGCTACAGTACCAGGCCTGTCAGCGAGGCCCGCTAGTCGGCGGGCTCCAGTAGTCGGCGGAGAAGACGGCGGCCTGAGAGACAGACGACTGGGACCCGCGCCCAGCCGGATTACCATTGTATCCCTGGGGGGGCAGGCCTATATAAGCCCCCCTGGGCACCCATGCAAGGGGGATATAGCTTCTCTAGTATTAGACCCGATCATATAGGAAGGAGGGAGCTAGCCTTGCCCTCTCCTACCTCCAGAAACAGCTCTAGGAGCAACCTTGTATTCACTTTGCCATAGTGATCATGCGGAGACCCCGCAGAGCAGCATTAGGGGTGTTATCTCCTCGGAGAGCCCCGAAGCTGGGTAAGATCCGCCGGCGTGCATGTCTTCGCCTCATCCCGCTTCCGGGCACCGGCGACGTTCTACTCGCTCCCACCATGATAAGCCATCCTTTGGCATATGTCGTACCCAACCCCCGACATGTCCCTTGCTTATTGCGTCGTAACCATGGATAATCTTCATCATTTAATAGGGTGCTTGGGTCAGCCTTGACTTTGAAGGGAGGAATTTCATGAAACTTTTCATAATCTTCAGACATGTCTGTCTTGCCCTCCACTCCCATGATGTCTCTTTTCCCTAAAAGAACTATGTGGCACTTTGGCTCATCGTATGATGTATTCGCTTCCTTAGCTTTTCTTTTTCTCAGTTTGGTAGACATGCCCTTCACATAGAAAACCTGCGCCACATCATTGGCTTGGACAAATGGTTCATCTATGTACCCAGGATTGTTCAGATCCACTGTTGTCATTCTGTACTGCGGGTCTACCTGTACCCCGCCTCCTGACAGATCGACCCATTTGCACCAAAACAAAGGGACCTTAAAATCATGTCCATAGTCGAGTTCCCATATGTCCACTATGTAACCATAATATGTGCCATTTCCCCTGTTGGTTGTTGCATCAAAGCGGACACCACTGTTTTGGTTGGTGCTCTTTTGATCTTGGGCGATCATGTAAAATGTATTCTCATTTATCTCTTACCCATTGTAAGTCAATACAGTCAAAGATGCCCACTGGCCAATGAGTACAACTCGTCTGCAACAGTGGTGTTTCCCATGAGATGTGTTTGCAACAAACTGTCGAAAGTCCTGATGTGTTCACATGTAATCCAGTCGTCACACTGCTCCGGGTGTTTGGAGCGCAGAATATTCTTGTGTTCATTGACATACGGGTCACCAATGTTGAATTCTATAGAACTGTGTAGTGTGCTTGAGACCAAGAATGCCCGTCCCTACATATTACTGAGTCTGCTCCTAGCGTGCCTTTTCCAGTCAGTCTCCCCTCATACCACGATTGAGGGAGACCAATCGGATTAAGGTCAGGAATAAAGTCAACACAAAACCCAATGACCTCCTATGTTTGATGGCTTGTGGAGATGCTTCCTTCCGGCCTAGCACGGTCACAAACATATTTGTTTTAGACTCCCATGAACCTCTCAGAGGGGAACATATTGTGAAGAAATACAGGGCCCAGAATGGCAATCTCGTCGACTAGATGAACTAGGACGTGCGTCATGATATTTAAGAAGGATGGTGGGAACACCAACTCGAAACTGGCAAGACATTGCACCAAATCATTCTTTAACCTTGGTAGGATTTCTGGATCGATTACCTTCTGAGAGATTGCATTGAGGAATGCACATGGCTTCACAATGGCTAATCAAACATTTTTTGGTAAAAGCCCCCTCAATGCAATCGGAAGCAGTTGCATCATAATCACGTGGCAGTCATGAGACTTTAGGTTTTGGAACTTTTTCTCTGCCATATTTATTATTCCCTTTATATTGGACGAGAAGCCAGACGGGACCTTCATACTAAGGAGGCATTCAAAGAAGATTTCCTTCTCTTCTTTGGTAACAGCATAGCTGGCAGGACCTTCATACTGCTTTGGATGCATGCCGTCTTTTTTTGCACATGTTGTTGGTCCTCCCATGCCTCCGATATATCTTTTGTCTTCCCATACACGCCCAAGAAGCCTAGCAGGTTCACGCAAAGATTCTTCGTCACGTGCATCACGTCGATTGCAGAGCAGACCTCTAGGTCTTTCCAATAGGGTGGGTCCCAAAATATAGATTTCTTCTTCCACATGGGTGCGCGTCCCTCAGCGTCATTCGGGACAGATGGTCTGCCAGGACCCTTTGCAAAGATTACATGTAAATCATTGACCATATGAAGTATGTGATCACCAGTACGGAGGGCGGGCATCTTTTGGTGATCTGCCTCACCTATGAAATGTTTGCCTTTCTTTCGACATTGATGGTTGGTCGGAAGAAATCGATGATGTCCTAGGTACACATTCTTCCTGCATTTGTCCAAATATATACTTTCGGTGTCATCTAAACAGTGCGTGCATGCGTGGTATCCCTTGTTTGTCTGTCCTGAAAGGTTACTAAGAGAAAGCCAATCATTGATGGTTACAAACAGCAACGCATGTAGGTCAAATTCCTCCTGATTGTGCTCATCTCACACAGGTACACCTTTTCCGTTCCATAGCTATAAAAGTTCTTCAACTAATGGCCTTAGGTACACATCAATGTCGTTGTCGGGTTGCTTAGGGCCTTGGATGAGCACTGGCATCATAATGAACTTCCGCTTCATGCACAACCAAGGAGGAAGGTTATAGATACATAGAGTCACGGGCCACGTGCTATGGTTGCTGCTCTGCTCCCCAAAAGGATTAATGCCATCCGCGCTTAAACCAAAACATATGTTCCTTGCGTCTCCTACAAAGTCCCCCACCTTCTCTCAGTTTTTCTCCACTGCGACCCATCAGCGGGTGCTCTCAACTTCCCGTCTTTCTTATGGTCCTCTTTGTGCCATCGCATCAACTTGGTATGCTCTTTGTTTCTGAACAGACGTTTCAACCGTGGTATTATAGGATCATACCACATCACCTTGGCAGGAACCCTCTTCCTGGGACGCTCGCCCTCAACATCACCAAGGTCATCTCGTCTGATCTTATACCGCAATGCACTGCATACTGGGCATGTGTTCAAATTCTCGCGTACGCGTCACGGTAGAGGATGCAGACATTAGGGCATGCATGTATCTTCTGCACCTTCAATCCTAGAGGGCATAGAACCTTCTTTGCTTTGTATGTACTGTCGGGCAATTCGTTATCCTTTGGAAGCTTCTTATTCATTATTTTTAGTATCTTCCCAAATCCGTTATCAGATACACCATTGTGTGCCTTCCATTGAAGTAATTCTAGTATTGTGCCGAGCTTTGAGTTGTCATCTTCGCAATTTGGGTACAACCCTTTTTTGTGATCCTCTAACATGTGATCAAACTTCAACTTCTCCCTTTCACTTTGGCATTGTCTCTTTGCATCAACAATGACCCGGCGAAGATCATCATCAGGCACATTGTCTGGTTCCTCTTGATATTCAGCTTCCCCTGTTGCAGCATCACCGTATTCAGGGGGCGGATAGTTGTCATCATCCTCTTCTTCTTTGTTGTCTTCCATCATAATCCCTCTTTCTCCGTGCTTGGTCCAAACATTATAGTGTGGCATGAAACCCTTCTCAAGCAGGTGGACATGAAGGGTTTTCGAGTTAGAGTAATCCTTAGCATTCCCATAGATAGGGCATGGACAATACATAGAACCATTCTGCTTGTTCGCCTCAGCCACTTCGAGAAAATTATGCAATCCCTTAATGTACTTGGAGGTGCGTCTATCACCGTACATCCATTGTCGATTCATCTGCGTGCATTATACAATTAAGTGTATCAAAAACCATTACAGAACATCATGAATAGAGAAGTGACCAAATTAATAGAAGTTCATCATCACACTAAAACCAAAGTACAGTAGTGATCAAATGTTATTACTGAAAAAATAAGCATAAAGTTCATACATAGTTCTCATTGAACAACATATAGCTCTGTAGAGCATCTAGTTAAAACATACATTGAAACTATGTAAAACATTTAAATGCAATAACAAATGCGATCATAATTGCAACCAAGGTGACAATTGATCCAACGGCATAATGATACCAAGCTCAATATGAATGGCATATTTTCTAATATTTCTAATCTTCAAGCGCATTGCATCCATCTTGATCTCATGATCATCGATGACATCGGCAACATGCAACTCCAATTCCATCTTCTCCTCCTCAATTCTTTTCAGTTTTTTCTTCAAGTAATTGTTTTATTTTTCAACTAAATTTAACTTCTCGACAAAAGGGTCGGTTGGAATTTCCAATTCACTTACCTCATAGATAAAAACATCTATGTCACCTTGGTCGGCATAATTGTTGTAAACACTAAATGAAACAAATAGTTATAAAAGATAATATACCACATCCGAATCAGAGACAGGACGAGGGCCGACGGGGGCGGATACCAAACCATGGCACTATATAATAACAAACAATAATAAAAGTCAGAAAATTATACAAGTATCTATCTAAATCATACAAGTAAGACTTTTTTTAGAAAGAAGATAAGAACAAGAGGCTCGCCATGGTGGTGCCGTCGTCGAGATCGGCGCAAGCGATCGACGGCGGTGAGGACGGGGGCGGGACAGGACGGACCGCGAAACCTAGAAAAATCTTGAGGAAAATGGAGCTTAGAGGTCGAGCTTGGGGAGGAGAAAGCTTAAGTGTGGATCGGGCATTTCATCGAACACCTCATGTGCATAGGAGGTGAGACCTAGAGCAACACACACCTGCACACGTCGGCCGGCCAAAAAATAGAGGAGTGAGCGGGCAGGGGCTGGGGTATATATGGGCATATCTTTAGTCCCGGTTGGTGGCTAGAAGCAGGACAGAAGACTGACCTTTGGTCCCGGTTCCAACCACCAACAGGGACTAAAGGTGCTGGGCCAGGAGCGAGGCCCATTGGTCCCGGTTCGTGTTTGGAACTGGGACCAAAGGGGTCAGATGAACCGGGACCAATGGCCCCCGAGGCCCGGCCGGTTCCCTAGCCTCATGAACCGGGACTGATGCACCCTTTGGTCCCGGTTCGTAAGTGAATCGGGAATAATGCCCTTATCCCGGCCTCGACCAAAGCCATGTTTTCTACTAGTGAATGGTTATTTGCATGAGATATGAATTTGGTCACAAAGTGATAGATATTCAATAGGGATATAATGAAAACTTTCATGAAGATCATTGGATATTAAAACTTGATTCCTTGCAATAGTTTTGCGATATGGAGATAGTGATATGTGTTGGGGAACGCAGTAATTTCAAAAACTTTCCTACGATCACGCAAGATCTATCTCTAGCTGATGCATAGCAGCGAGAGGGGAGAGTGTGTCCACGTACCCTCGTAGACCGAAAGCGGAAGCGTTAAGTAACGTGGTTGATGTAGTCGAACGTCTTCGCGATCCAACCGATCAAGTACCAAAAGCACGGCACCTCCACGATCTGCACATATTCAGCTCGGTGACGTCCCTCGAACTCTAGATCCAGCTGAGGCCGAGGGAGAGTTCCGTCAGCACGATGGCGTGGTGACGGTGATGATGAAGTTACCGGCGCAGGGCTTCGCCTAAGCACTACGACGATATGACCGAGGTGGAAAACTGTGGAGTGGGCACCGCACACGGTTGGGAGAGAAACTTGTGTGTTTTTGGGGTGCCCCCTGCCCCCGTATATAAAGGAGGGAGGAATAGAGGCCATCCCCCTAGGGGCGCGCCAAGTGTATGGAGTCCTACTAGGACTTCCAAGTCCTAGTAGGAATCCTTTCCCTTTTAGGAGTAGGAGAGAAGGAAGGAGAGAGGGAGTAGGAAAGGGCAAGGGGGCGCCGCCCCCTTCCCCTAGTCCAATTCGGACCCATCAGGGGGGCCACCTCCCCTTGGCGTGCCTCCTCTATTTCCCGTATGGCCCAATAAGGCCCATTACTTCTCCCGGTGAATTCCCGTAACTCCCCGGTACTCCGAAAAATACCTGAATCACTCGAAACCTTTCCGATGTCCGAATATAGCCTTCCAATATGTCGATCTTTACGTCTCGACCATTTCAAGACTCCTCGTCACGTCCGTGATCTCATCCGGGACTCCGAACAACCTTCGATACATCATATCACATAAACTCATAATACCAATCGTCATCGAACGTTAAGCGTGCGGACCCTACGGGTTCGAGAACTATGTAGACATGACCGAGACACGTCTCCGGTAAATAACCAATAGCGGAATCTAGATGCTCATATTGGTTCCTACATATTCTACGAAGATCTTTATCGGTCAAACCGCATAACAACATACATTGTTCCCTTTGTCATCGGCATGTTACTTGCCCGAGATTCAATCGTCAGTATCATCATACCTAGTTCAATCTCGTTACCGGCAAGTCTCTTTACTCGTTCCACAATACTTCATCCCGCAACTAACTCATTAGTCACAATGCTTGCAAGGCTTATAGTGATGAGTATTACCGAGAGGGCCTAGAGATACCTCTCTGAAACACGGAGTGACAAATCCTAATCTTGATCTATGTCAACCCAACAAACACCTTCGGAGACACCTGTAGAGCACCTTTATAATCACCCATTTACGTTGTGATGTTTGGTAGCACACAAAGTATTCCTCCGATATTCGGGAGTTGCATAATCTCATAGTCTGAGGAACATGTATAAGTCATGTAGAAAGCAGTAGCAATGAAACTGTAATGATCATGATGCTAAACTAATGGATGGGTCTTGTCCATCACATCATTCTCCTAATGATGTGATCCCATTCATCAAATGACAACACATGTCTATGGCTAGGAAACATAACCATCTTTGATTAACGAACTAGTCAAGTAGAGGCATACTAGGGACACTATGTTTTGTCTATGTATTCACACATGTACTAAGTTTCCGGTTAATACAATTCTAGCATGAATAATAAACATTTATAATGAAATAAGGAAATAAATAATAACTTTATTATTGCCTCTAGGGCATATTTCCTTCAGTCTCCCACTTGCACTAGAGTCAATAATCTAGTTCACATCGCCATGTGATTTAACACCAATAGTTTAGATATGTATGTGATTAACACCCATAGTTCACATCGCCATGTGACCAACACCCAAAGGGTTTACTAGAGTCAATAATCTAGTTCACATCTCTATGTGATTAGCACCCAAAGAGTACTAAGGTATGATCATGTTTTGCTCGTCAGAGAAGTTTAGTCAACGGGTCTATCACAATCAGAGCCGTTTGTATTTTGCAAATATTCTATGTCTACAATGCTCTGCAGGGGGCTACTCTAGCTAATTTCTCCCACTTTCAATATGTATCTAGATTGAGACTTAGAGTCATCTGGATCGGTGTAAAAGCTTGCATCGACGTAACTCTTTACGACGAACTCTTTATCACCCCCATCACTGAGAAACATTTCCTTAGTCCTCACTAAGGATAATTTTGACCGATGTCAAGTGATCTACTCTTAGATCACTATCGTACCCCCTTGCCAAACTCATGCCAAGGTACACATTAGGTCTGGTACACAACACAACATACTTTATAGATCCTATGACTGTGGCATAGGGAATGACTTTCATTCTCTTTCTATCTTTGGTCGTGGTCGGGCTTTGAGTCTTACTCAACTTTACACCTTGTAATACAGTCAAGAATTCCTTCTTTGACTGATCCATTTTGAACTCTTTCAAAAACTTGTCAAGGTATTTACTCATTGAAATATCTTATCAAGCGTCTTGATCTATCTCTGTAGATCTTGATGCCCAATTTGTAAGCAGCTTCACTGAGAACTTTCAATGAAAAACTCTTATTCAAGTATCCCTTTATGCTATCCAGAAATCCTATATTATTTCCAATCAACAATATGTCATCCACGTATAATATTAGAAATGCTACAGAGCTCCCACTCACTTTCTTGTAAATACAGGCTTCTCCAAAAGTTTGTATAAAACCATATGCCTTGATCACACTATCAAAGCGTTTATTCCAACTCCGAGAGGCTTGCACGAGTCCATAAATGGATCGCTTGAGCTTGCACACTTTGTTAGCACCCTTTGGATCGACAAAACCTCTGGTTGCATCATACACTACTAGAAGTAGCTTCTTTGCTGTCTGCCATGGCAGACGGCAAAGGCATAGATCCCGGACAGCAAACATCTTTGTCGTCCGCCAGCAGACGGCAAACTATCCATCTGAACAGGTGCTAGCAAAGGCCTTCTTTGCCGCCCACTTCCACGAAACTGACGGAAAATGATTGTGTCGTCCGCCGTGTGAGGCCAGCAGACGGCAAAGACTATGGACGACAGTGGGGTGGCGTCAGAGCCGTTAGGGCATTAACGTCGCTCTTTGCCGTCCGCCAACAGACGGCAAAGATTCAGAGGTCTTTGTCGTTCGCCAGCAGACGACAAAGAGCTCAGTTAGGACAGCACTGGTAAGTTGCCACGTGGCCAGCTATGTCATCTGCCAGCAGACGGCAAAGATTCAAAGGTCTTTGCCGTCCGCTAGCAGATGACATAGCTGACCAAATAGGCAGCCAGTGTTCCCAGTGTCTACAGGAAGCTGCCACATGTACTCTTTGCCGTGTGCTAGCGGGCGGCAAAACTCTTTGTCGTCCGCTAGCAGAAGAAGAAGGAGGCTATATATCCCCAGTTTTCATTTATATCCATTTAATTTCACTGAAATTCACACACAGATATACATATATATTTTTTTCACAGGCACAACAGACGTATGATCTATGCAACACATAGCTCCAGCCATGACAACATATATACATACATAAGAAACACAGTTTCATCCATACATCTTACACTACTATCACAATGTTCATCCAACACTACTATCACAATGTTCATCCAACACATGCATCCATATAACAAGTTCCACATTATTCTTCGATAAAAACAAAAAGAAGAACAGTGAACAAGCACTCCATCCATGCAAGCTTCCATATAGTGAATTAAATCTGCAAAATGGGAAACAAGAAAGTTAGAAGAAGAAGAAGAAGAAGAAGAAGAAGAAGAAGAAGAAGAAGAAGAAGAAGAAGAAGAAGAAGAAGAAGAAGAAGAAGAAGAAGAAGAAGAAGAAGAAGAAGAAGAAGAAGAAGAAGAAGAAGAAGAAGAAGAAGAAGAAGAAGAAGAAGAAGAAGAAGAAGAAGAAGAAGAAGAAGAAGAAGAAGAAGAAGAAGAAGAAGAAGAAGAAGAAGAAGAAGAAGAAGAAGAGGAGGAGGAGGAGGAGGAGAAG